>NW_025779297.1:0-113666 GCF_021130785.1 Homalodisca vitripennis
AAAGAAGCGTGATCCAAACCAAAGCCAAGTGAAGGAAGCAGGAATACCTTTTTGAGAGTTTGATTACGAGAACAATTCAATTTATGAAAAGGGAAATTACTTAGGCAAGGATCTGTGGTACACAACAGTCCTGTTTGCATCTCCCAGTAAGTCTATCCTTGTTTTACTATGATTAATATAAACACTATCGTCGCTTAAGAAACAGGGACCGCCTAAGTGACATTTGGTCAACTTTTCAGGAGGGACAAAAAACTTTCTCTTTACCACAGATAATGTCAAATCCTGATTTAATTTTTACCTGTTTTCACATTTCTAAGTTCTCTGTGAACGGTATTAGGTCATTTAATTAGTATTTACCATTCATGTTTTTATGTAATGTACTTAGGCGGAGGTACTACCGCTTATTATTATTTTCGTTAGGTACTTAGGCGGTATTGACGGGTTTTGTTTAACTGGCGTTAGTAGAGCGTACAAAAAAAGTTTGTTTTCATCAAATTTTTGTTTTATTAGTAAAGCAATTTAAATATAAAACCACTTATTTCAATTAATACTGAAAATCAATATGGGGAAATAACAACTCATTAAAATGCAAAGATAACAATTCTTTATTTTTGTTGTATTCTTATTTGTATAAAGTAAGGATACATTTCAAATATAAGTACTTGTAAATGGTTATTATAATCATTACATTATGAAAAGTTGTATAAATTTTAAATGGTAAAATCTATACAATTTGGGGGAAAAGTACTAGCTATGGTAAATAATACAACAATAGTATAATAAAACTAAATTATGATAGTAAGGAATCGGTAAAATCCCAATCAATAAAAGGTTTACTTGTACTGTCATAAAATTCATGACCATCTCTAGGAATAAATTGCTTCAGTTCCTGAAGGTGTTTCCACTTTGATTCAGTGATGGGGAGTCTCTGTTTGTTAAGTGGCGGGAAGTCAGTTATTGGCTCAAACATTTTTCAACATTTGTTTCCGACTTTGGGGCAGTTCCTTGAATTCATCATTGAAATTGAGTTTGTAGAGGATCTCTTTCCATCCGGCTGGTACTGTAATGCTTTTACATCTTTAACCTTTGGGTCTGATACATTTTCTACCGGGTCTTATTGAATCGTAAAACATAGTGCTGGGCTTTGAAAAATCTTTAAAAAACTGGTGTGTCAAAAACACAGACCTGTAAGGAATAGGTGCTTTCCTGGCTTCTAAGGTCAGGCTGTGATACGTGCTCGGCAGATAAATTTCTTTTCTTCCCTGTTTGTTGTAGCTAGGTTGGAGCAGGGATTCAATTTTGCTGTGAACTGAGTCACACTCCCATCTGAGTATGACCCTTTTACTAGCCACTTTTGTTCCATTACTACGTTGGATTCCATCGATAGATGTAGCAAGGCATTTGTAGCTAGGTTGGAGCAGGGATTCAATTTTGCTGTGAACTGAGTCACACTCCATCTGAGTATGACCCATACTAGCCACTTTTGTTCCATTACTACGTTGGATTCCATCGATAGATGTAGCAAGGCATTTGTAGCTAGGTTGGTGCAGGGATTCAATTTTGCTGTGAACTGAGTCACACTCCATCTGAGTATGACCCTTTACTAGCCACTTTTGTTCCATTACTACGTTGGATTCCATCGATAGATGTAGCAAGGCATTTGTAGCTAGGTTGGTGCAGGGATTCAATTTTGCTGTGAAACTGAGTCACACTCCATCTGAGTATGACCCTTTACTAGCCACTTTTGTTCCATTAACTACGTTGGATTTTCCATCGATAGATGTAGCAAGGCATTTGTAGCTAGGTTGGAGCAGGGATTCAATTTTGCTGTGAAACTGAGTCACACTCCATCTGAGGTATGACCCTTTACTAGCCACTTTTGTTCCATTACTACGTTGGATTCCATCGATAGATGTAGCAAGGCATTTGTAGCTAGGTTGGTGCAGGGATTCAATTTTTGCTGTGAACTGAGTCATCACACTCCATCTGAGTATGACCCTTTACTAGCCACTTTTGTTTCCATTACTACGTTGGAATTCCATCGATAGATGTTAGCAAGGCATTTGTAGCTAGGTTGGTGCAGGGATTCAATTTTGCTTGTGAACTGAGTCACACTCCATCTGAGTATGACCCTTTACTAGCCACTTTTGTTCCATTACTACGTTGGATTCCATCGATAGATGTAGCAAGGCATTTGTAGCTAGGTTGGTGCAGGGATTCAATTTTGCTGTGAACTGAGTCACATCTCCATCTGAGTATGACCCTTTACTAGCCACTTTTGTTCCATTACTACGTTGGATTTCCATCGATAGATGTAGCAAGGCATTTGTAGCTAGGTTGGTGCAGGGATTCAATTTTGCTGTGAACTGAGTCACACTCCATCTGAGTATGACCCTTTACTAGCCACTTTTGTTCCATTACTACGTTGGATTCCATCGATAGATGTAGCAAGGCATTTGTAGCTAGGTTTGGTGCAGGGATTCAATTTTGCTGTGAACTGAGTCACACTCCATCTGAGTACTACTTGGATTCCATCGATAGATGTAGCAAGGCATTTGACAGTATGGCATTTTTTATTTTGGGCTCCACAGCCATCTGACCATAAAACAATAGGTTTTTTTGTCTTCTGCAAGCATAGTTTTTAAATTATCAATAATGCAGGATGCATAAGTTGAGCTTCAAGTGAAGATGCTGTTTCGGTCAAAACCAGTAACACTTGACATCTTTGTTCCCCAAATTGTACATAGTGAAATTGTGTACTGCTAACTTAGTTTTTTGAAGTACATGGAACTGGCATTCAAGCAAGGCAGCTAACTTTACTGCTTCAACATCCTGAGTGAAAGGCATAATGCAATCCTTGAATGGCTTTAGCTTTGTAAAATTTGGTTTTTGCTCTCTAGCTTGTTCTTTATCAATTATATGTTTGTTATACTCCTCCTCAGTAACGGTTCCATTTTTTATTCTCAAAGGCACAACAAAGATCCGCATTTATCCTTTTTCGGTGCATGAATAGCTAGGTTCTTCTGTTTGAAAATCTTATCAAATGTAAACCTACTAAGTGGAACAGCGCTACTGGTCTGACATTGGTTCTTATATAGATCATAGAGCTGAGTCTTGGACACAATCGTTGTTTCTAGATACAAAGATGTAGAAGTGGATCTACAATAATGGGCGGGAAGTTTGGGCAAACTGTCAAAAAACTTGTTTAAAAACTCAATCTGAATCGGATTTAACCCTTCTTTATCCAATATTTATCATGAGATGTCTCAAATGAAGAGGCAGTACCTGTAAGATTGTCCAGCGCGTGTCTAACCAGTATCGCACAGTCCATTTCTTAATTCCTGAAGGTTTGTAGAAACATGTTTCTGGCAAGACTTTCATCTTTTTGCCATTTACAGTCAAATAGTAAGTCAGGGTATCGTTTCTTCTTGATTCATCACCTTCAGCTACCTTCCGTTTAAACTGGTTGTTTTTTAAGACATTGTTTACTATGAAAACTTCTTTGATTCCCAGTTCATATTATTCCAATAGTTTTGAAAAGATTTCCTGTCTCTCTTGTTGTATTATGCTGTTACAAAACCTAACTTTGGACCGTTCACAAAATCTTGAAGTACACGGAGGTCCCATCCTTCTTCCTTCTCTCCTCTGTGTCATGGTAGGTTTTTTCCTTCGGCTGTTTTTCTAAAACCCTAAATATGCTTGCCCTTTCATTCTTTTTTCCTTTTCAGCATTTCTTTTCCATTTAGTCTTATCAGGAATTTTACTTCTCACTCTGTTTTCTTACAACGGGCTGTTCTTCAGGAGGTTCCGGACCTTGTTGCTTTACTTCCACTTCTGGTGGCTGCTGGATTACTTCCACTTCTGGTGGCTGCTGGATTACTTCCACTTCTGGTGGCTGCTGGATTACTTCCACTTCTGGTGGCTGCTGGTTTATTTCCACTTCTAGTAGCTGGTGATTTATTTCCACATCTAATATCTGCCTGCTTGGTCACGTAAAGGTGAAGATTGAACAATCAAGCTGCTGTTAATTGATGAAATATAATCAAGATCGTTGGGGTCATCAAAACTTAAGTCAAAATCTGCAATTGAAGTGTCTTTCTGAACGTCAAAATAGTTATTTCTAATATCAGGGAGCTGATGTTGTGTCGTGCTACACGATGAGACAGCTGTATCAACAATATCACTTATATTCAAAGTGGTAGACACATCCTGCAATTCCATAGTGCTTAGGTAGCAGAGAGAATCTGTTACAATGTCCTCTTCAGCACCTGTAATAAATTCAAACTAGTTAGGAGCAATCCAAGCTCAAAAGAATTGATTATTTTCTGTTTACCAAAGTTGTATACCATTGTAAGTGTATTGGGCAAACAAAGAAAGAGAGAGAAAGAAAGAAATTACATTTATTCTCTTCTTTCAGCACACAAAATACATTAATACATTACAAATTGTGCAGTAATCATGTATAACTATCATTGTTACAAATGATAAAATCTAAAATAGCTTTCACTTGTTATAGTACCTCGGCCAGCTAAAAACAAAATGTGGTGGTGTCCTCTTGGAAACCATGAGGAAAATAATTGCACTACCATACAATAATAAAGAGAATTTTTGGCTTAAAACAAGACAACTGAAATGATACATCAATGATGCAGGGGTAAACTCTGAATTTTTCTATACAGTAAGTTACTAAGAGCTTCACACTTTCAAATCGTACTAATAAATAAATAAATTGTTGTCAATAAGAACACAATAGTTGTCCGTTTTCAAAAACTTATGATTGCTTTTTAAATATTGAAAAAAATATTAACACATAACAAATACCGTAACTTAGTTAATACGTACTACTTACTTGTCATTTTAATCTTCTTTAAATTGTGGTTTTCATTGCCAGAAGAACTTTGATGTGACCTCTTAGTAGCTCTTTCAAATTGTGGATGTACTAAATCCCATTTCTTTTAAGATCTCTGACGATGTGAGTAAACCTCCCTCAACCTCAGAATTGCTTGAACTATCCATCACTGTACTCTAAAAAAATAAAATTTATCAGCGTAATTCAATTTTCAAATCTTTCATAATATCTGCATTCAGAGGAGGACATTAAAGATAACAATATATCATAACGTAGTCATTGCTATGGTATACATCCCTGGTAATTAAAAGTATGTATTTTTGACTTAAGCTTTAAGTTGAAGTTCATTTGTGACTTTGTCGATGCAAACATGTAATTTATGACAATAAAATATTATTTATTTTATTAATGAAGATGCTATTTCAGAAGCGGAATGATAAAACAATTTTATAAAGACTTGAAAAATAAAAACAACTTGTGTAAGGATATCTACTGTTAGGTTCAAAACCGCCTATCTGCTAAAACTCACGAAAAGCAGAACCGGCATATCTTGAGTTGTGTAAAGTAAGGTTAAGCTAGAAACTGTTTTAGATAAATGTAGTGTTAATTCACTATAAACAAGATTCACAAAGCAAAGAGCTTTTCCGTGAGTAAAACATTAGTTTTATTCTTACCTTAATGACGCCAAAGGTTGCACAATGTAGACACAATTCCAATCAGAACAGTGACGAAATGCGAGCCGGTATCTACTGACATGATGGCTTTGCCTCGCTATATAGGCGGGTACTGCCACTGAGGTTGCAGTTAGGCGGGGCTGTTTCAAATGCGATAGTGACGCTATCTGTTAGAGTTTTGTTGTTGAACTAAAAGAGCCAAACGGTCCGCAGAGAAATTCTGCGTCCATTGATACCAATAACTCAATTTCAGCAAAAAATGTCACTTAGGCGGTCCTGTTTCTTAAGCGACGCTTATGTTAAAAACTTAAATTTATTTTTACAAAATATTAATATTATGTTATGCTGTTTTTACTTAAAAATTGCTTTTAAAATTAGATAATCCTACTCTTAATACAAAAAAGTTAATAAATTTGGTAATGTAATAAATAGGTTACAAAAATTGTACTCTCTGGGAACCATTCAGATGTCAAGAATCAGCATGTTTACACACAGGAGGCCTTTATAAGAATTTATTGTACTTATTATCGACAATGAGTTTTCTCATTTAGATAGTGTATTTTTTGTCTATTAGTCTCACAGCTCTGGTGGAAACTGATAGGGCTCTGAATTATGTGAAACGATTCCTTCTCTTTCCTGTTCCACTGCCTTGATTTTTTACGACAACAAAAATATAATAAACGCACACAGTTTTAAGTCAGAAAGTAAAAAAAAAATGTTGCCTTCAAGATATTAGTTGAAAAGTTATTTCAATCATTAAAAACATATTGTATTTTTGCATGAAAATCTTATTTGTTCAGAAAAAACACAACATTAACTTTGAACTGAACATATGATGATTTGGATGAAAGAGAACTGAGGCAGTTCCATGTTGTAAACACTTCTGTAAATTTTATTGGTTAAAAAGACTGCAAAGTTAGGTAGTTACCTGACAGATTTCAAATTTTGGATGAGAAAAAACATGAGGATTGTCAGGGAAAAAAATCTGGAAATTTCATCTGGAAAAGCAAATAGCATGAAGCTATTTTCTTTTACTTTTTAATGAAAAGAGAGCAAAATAGAGTTCTAATTTACCTATGTATCACCAATGAAGTAAAACACAAAGAGGAAAAGTGGCTAGTTACATTTTAAATACCTTTCGGTTAACTAAAAAGAGAGAGATGGCATATAATGTGCCCATATAGAGAGTAAAGATACTTTAATGCATTGAGTAATCTGATATTTATCTATCTATATTATTATCTATTTATTTAATAGATACTAAATTAGGTAATAACTGTACTCCAAATTCACGTTTTCTCACTGTCTGATATTAACAGCAATATTATTTTATTAATTAGTATCTTCATTTACTTTTGACTTTTTCTAATTAAAGTCATTCATTTTGTCTACTAACCACCCACACTCAATTTCTCTTGATGTTTTAAATCTCAGCTTCAAGAGCTGCTAATGTTACAATACTCTGTTCTGCAGACCAGCTAGCTGCAGGAGGCCGCAGTGGTCAGCTGGATAAGAGCAAAAGACAGTGTAGCAGAGGCCCTATATTTCCAAGCCTGAAGGGGAATGGGTGCAGCTGAGCAGGGAGGAGTGTGTTCAGTCTGAACACTTTGTAGAAGCAAAACTGTTTTCCAGGAATGGGTAAGTAATGAACAATAATTATATTCATCTCTTGCACTACAGTATCCAGAATAATAAATCTTTATTCAACATCATTAAAAAAAATTTCAGTCAGTGTCAGACTCACCCTTTTCAAAAACAATTTTTTTATTTTGGTCCTAAACTGTACAATTTACTTCCAAATGTAATCAAAATTCAAACAAATGTAAACAGTTTCAAAAACTATTTAAAGACTTACTTGATCGGGAAGGTTTTCTAGTCTCCACGAGGCTCTCGTGATACCCATATCTTGATTGGACAAATTGTTTTGTAGTAGGAATAACTTAAAATTGTTACAAATATTTATTGTGTTTAACCCTTAAATTGCATGCTCTATTGTAAACAGTTGTTCTCTTGCTTTTGTATAATTACTTTTGATACTGCTTTGACTTGCACAGAAAACCATGGAGTTCTATTGTGTAAATAAATTATTCTTATTAAGTCATGAATTTGATAGATTTATCAATAGATACAGATCAAAAAATTAAATTATAAGTTAAAAAAATTATAAACATTGACAAACAAATGTTTAAGGTTGTTCTTGGATGAAATTTTCCAATTCTTCATTGGAGTATATGGTCCTCAGAATAACTTCCTTTGTCAGCCTTTTAATTTTTATAGGTAATTTTGTTTCCTCCTTTGTTTGAATGATAAAGATCAAATAGTCCCATCCTAGATAGAATGATTCAATAGAAGAAAGTTCAATAGTTGTTCTCCAATATACAATGGCTTCTTGGTAAATACTGTGGTTCTATGTACCTCCAGGCTAAAGTCTTACCTTGGGGTCATGAATGCCTCCATACCTCATTAAGTTACAATCAAGGGCACTCAGTTACCTTGACAATGTCTTCAATGCTTCTATCCAGCTCAACCTCGAGACAGTTGTTTTACTCATAGCTTGCTTTTGAAGAATCAAGCTACGTTCAAGATTATTCTCCAAAACATTATTTCTTGTGATTCAAACACAGAATTTGTAGGCGGCTCTTGTAACTGTCATAGGTGCATACTGTTTTATTCTCTTTAAAGCAAAAGATTTCTAAACGCATCTATGTAACAATGCCTATGATAGCTGTCATCCAATATTAGAACCAGGTACTT
This sequence comes from Homalodisca vitripennis, assembly GCF_021130785.1. Taxonomy (NCBI): domain Eukaryota; kingdom Metazoa; phylum Arthropoda; class Insecta; order Hemiptera; family Cicadellidae; genus Homalodisca; species Homalodisca vitripennis. The sequence continues at coordinate 8,278 of NW_025779297.1, forward strand.
AGTACCTTCAATCGTTACAAGATTTTGGTATCCTGTTACATCATTTTCGCTCTTACCAAAAGTTACATTTCTTCATCTTTGAGGTGTTAAAACATTAAGTAAAATTTAAAACTTCTCAGCCAAGGACACTGAGATAAATCTTATTGATTTCAAATGACTCAGAACTCTCACTGCTAGATAAGAGTACAATGTTATCCACATACTTGGTAAGAGATATCACAAAGACTAAAGGTAAATCTTTAGTAAAAGCAAGAATAAAATAGGACTAAGGACATTGCCTTGTGAAACCCCCCTTTGCTAGTTCAACTTCCTTACTGTTACTTGTAATATTCTATTTACATATTGCTTAATCTCAACCATGTGTTTTAGTCCAATCACGGTGCTTTAATACTACTTTAAAACCGTGTTTGTCAGTCCAAGAGATTTTGTATTGAACATAAAACCAGCCAAAATATAGAAAAATATATTTGACAGCAACAAAAATATGATGACAAAGGAAAACTGTAACAGGTGCATATACCAAAAAACAGAGTGCTTTTAAAATGACACTTTTTGCTATAAATAATGTTTACATTAAGTTGCAGGATTCCCTAAAAAAAAAAAAAAAAAAAAAAAAAAAAAAAAAAAAAAAAAAAAAAAAAACAAAAAAAAAAAAAAAATAAAAAAATAAAAAAAATTCAGGTAAGTATTTTATTTCCTTAAGAGATAAGTTTGTGCAAAATTTTAATTTGCAACATCATACCATTTGCAGCTGTTATCCCCTAATACAAGGACAAACAGGCAGAACTTTTTCAGACCAAACCTGTGGCAGAAATTATAATCAGCCAAAAATGAATTAAATTATACATAAACAAATTTCTTTTCAAACAATAAGGCCTTTGATTGCATTTAAAACCAATACAAAGATATGACCTTTTTCGTTTTGCTCTTAATTCAAAATTCATCAACCAAGTTTAAAACCTTATTAAATGTATAACTTCATTTGATTAATGTGGTTCTAACTCAATAATGAAGGTTAAATGCGAAAATTGTTAACATGTTATAAAAAGTTATAAGAAAATAAAACAAAAGCTCGAGAAAAAATACCCATATTTATTTATTAAGATATAACATAACTAAGACAAAATTTTTGCTGCCTGAATAGTTACAAGCGGTTTGCGTTAATATAAAAATCTATTCAGCATCTTATATAAACTTTAAACTAATACAAGTACAATAACAACTTTTGCTGTCGTTACCTAGTAATATATTTTCAACATAAAATATTAATAATGCATATCTAAGTTTTAGTTATGTCCCGGCAGAGCAAGTTACTTTTTGTGATTCAACGTTTATTGAAAAAATTAAGTTTTAGTTATTATATTATTAAAATAAAATAATATTATAATTATATAAATTATAAAATTTGATAAATTCTCTAAGAAAGCCTATCTGTTTGTTTCAAATTGTTAATCAAGTAATTTTATCAATTCGCTGTTGTTATTTTTTTTCTTGTTCAAGTAGCAAAAGAACTTAACAACTAAAACTTCGTTGGTTTACTGAAACATTTAAAATAATATTTAGCATAGTTCTATCACTGATGTGTTGTAATTTTAATCTATAGGAAAACACTACTTCTACGAATTGAACAACCCTGAGTGCAAGCGGAGAAAACCATTCTTTGTTTTGTACAATGAAGGAAGACTTGTAGGTGTTGGGCTGGCTGGATTTGGATCTTTCACCAGAAACCAAAAAACCCAAAGCTACTATGAGGACTTCCCACTTGAAGCAACAAGGGTGAGTTAGTCATTTAAGTTTCATTACTAAAGTAGGTACCCATCTTAAAACTAAATACAACTCACTCTCAGTATGCCAAGATTTAGGCACTAGCTTAAAAACGTTTTACTAATAAAATATTTCTTTTTTTGTTAATACTCTACCAATAGAATAAAATTATTTGTTAGTACCTACTGATTGTTTATTTTTTACTATTCAGTACAGAATTTCCCATTAGAAGCTCTAAATTGAAATATAATAATTATAAACCATTAGTATTGCATAATAATCATATATTTTTACAATTAATTAGTATTGATTGAGATAGTAAAGTCTAAGTTTCTATATTGAAACATTTATGAATATAAGAGGAATGCCTATTTCTAACATAGTTTTAAACCTTAGCCCATGTTAAAAGCAGAGCATCAGGTTGCACTGCAGACCGCTAGACTAGCTTTTCTTACCAAATAATGACACTTTTTGAGTAACTGCTTGATCCATGCTTATATTACTGGTCATCCACTTGTGGAATTCAAAATCACCTGCTGACGTTTGAAGATTATCATTATGTAATATTCGATTCACTGAGCATACTACAAATCTTGGCTACTTTAATCAGAATCTTTTGAAATTTGTAATTGTAATTAGAAGTTACCAATAAAATCATATTTTGCAGAGCATTATCCCCAATGCGCCCGAGTGTATACAGGAGTACATCAGAAATTATGGTCTGACAATGATGCACGTTTTCCTGGTAAAGAACGCTCCGAAGATAAGCTGTCCACCAGAAGAGTGGCGTTCTACTCACTGCTAGTTGTTAAGTTTGTCTCAACTGTTTCTGTTAAAATAAATTATTTATTACTAAGCAGTTTTAAAAACTTATTATGGAAATTTCCATACACTGACCGAAAGTTAAGAATCTATTTGTGTATGTAATTGTGATCAATTTTTTTACTTTCAATTTTTAAGCAAATGAGAAAAAATGAGAATTGAGTGTTTCTAGCATTAGATATTGTCCACTTGTAGTTAATCCTCTGCACGTGAATGACCACTATAATGGACATATGGTTGAGTGCCTGGAGCGTTCAAAACAAAACCTCAGATTACAATTATAGTGAATGAATTTAAATGATCCGATGTGAGATCATTTAATTTGCAATGTTTTACCAAAAAGTTTTTTGTGCAATAGATTTTTTCATAGTTCATTAAAACCTCGGATTACAATATTATAGTGAATGAAATTATATGGTCGAAGTGAGATTTTGTTTTAAAACCAATATTTACCAAAAATTGTTTGTGCATTTAGTATTTTTACCATTAAGTTTGGCTTTAAATATTTTTTTTTTTAATTTTTGTGTGGAATTTCACCTAAATGGATGGATATATATATAAACTGCCAATCGGGTCGGCCATGGCAGTTAACGTGTTAATTAAAATATACACTATTATATATTTTATTTTTCGGTACGAAACGAGGAACATTTTACAGTATAGTAGTTGAATTCATTTTTTTACTGCAATTTTAGGTTTTTGTTTTTTATTACAAGTGAAAAAAAACAAAATCCAAAAGTTAAAGCCTCTCATAAACTAATAGAAAGAATTTTTTTTTATTATTTTTCAAAATACAAAAAAATTTTTTTTAATAGTGTTTTAATGGAAAACAATCAAAAATATGCCCACATTCCTCCCCAAAATATTGTAAATTATTTTTGGTTAAATATAGTAAAATGATCTGTTTTAACCAAACATGGACATATTCACTCATTCTAAACATTTTTTTAGATATTTTCTTGTATGTATATGCTTATTATATTTTGAGACCTTTTTGTACATTTCAAAGAATAATAATGATTCTGAAAATAAAAATACATTTTTTGTCTTTTTATACTTAATGTATCTTAAAAAGGATTTGTTGCAAATCCTTATGTAAGGTGTATAAAAAAAATTAAAGTTGTAAGAAAACACAATATGCCGCCAGAGGAGATGCCTTTAAAACGAAGTCAATTTATTACTTAATATAAGACTTAGGGTTTAATATATAATAATGTCTACGTTCATCCTAAGCTTATTTACTCTAGGTCTCACTCATAGTGTTCCAATAAATAAAAAGTATTTATAATTTAGAGGTGTCTAGCCCCAAGTATAACTATTTTAGTCTCCTCACAATTTAACTATATGTAGACCTCTGAATGTCACTAAATTATTGTAAAATAATATTAATCACACAAATAAACCCATTTGTTCACGAGTATCACACACCAAATATCATAACATTTGCGATAAGTTTTGAATGTTTGGATATTTGGAGGTTTGTCCTCGAAATCCACACCTGGCACAACTGCCTATACGGATTGTGACTGAAATTTGCGTAAACAGGTTATAAGCTTTGTGGTCTGAGAAAAGTGCTTTTTTTACAAACCCATAACACATTCATTTGCACCAAATAAAGTCGAATTCCAAATTAAAAAATTAGTTTGAGTTTACAACTCGAATGTTAATTGATAAGAACGGAAAGTATATTTTGGACAGCTATAGTTCGACATAAACTTATCTGAAACAAACGTCTGTGTTTACATTTGGAATTTTATTCAATAATAAGTATACAAGTGCTTTGATCGGTAGTGTAATGGCAGAATAGTAAATTAAAAAACATTAATATATAAATTTTTACTCCAGATTATGACGCCTAGGGAGTGACGAACATTTAAATCATCATCTAACTGACATTAAAATTACTGTTGTTGTAAAAACTAACCTTAATTAACAAAGTTATGATATGTTTTCTCATAAGTTTCTTTTAATACTGGTGGTCCCTTCCTTGACATTTATAGATATTACATTTTTAAACCAATTGGCTAATAGAAAAAACAGAGAAATGAATAATCTAAACATTGCCTCTACGATTCATTCTTTCCCTGGCTACAAGTCCATAAAACAAGTTGGTAGACGCAAAACTTTTAACGATTATTTTGAAAAAGTTGCAAAAACCTATATAAGAAATTTTCACCTCTTATTACCGAAAAGTAACATAGTAAGTAGGTTATAGGGACTCTTCCCTAGGTTCGTAATACAGCTTTTCAGTTCCTACTTATGTGTGTATTTTTCTTCATCAGGACAAGGTAGTAAAAATCTAACTATGTCAATACTATTTTGGACCCAAAGTTAGATTTCCGGGAGAAGACTCCTAGCATATATAGCGAACGTATAATAAAATATTGATCCAAGGCAATATGGCAAGCTTAGACACATTCAGCGCCATATGTGTATCATAAATAGATACACAACCAGCAGTAACGTTGTGGGGGCCATGTGTTAGTCATTTTATGATACACAAAGTTGTTTAGGCAGGGGGCCCGAGTTAAAATTTATCATTTGTAGGAAAAAATTACACCGATCAGGGGCCAAAGGCGATTTAAGAATTCAGAGAGTGCGTTTTAGGAGAACACAGTTACTATAAATTCTTTTTTGAAATCAGACGAATACAGTATTGGGCAGTCGAGTATATTTAATTCTTTCATTGTCTGTGCAAAAAATGATACACGTGGCCCAGACTGTTGGACAATTCAAACTAAATTTTGTTTGGTATGGGGCCATGATGTTTTGTATTTGATATACACTTGATAATCTTTTGTTGTATATTATACCTTGTATATTTTACAAATAGGCCCTGTTTTTTCAGGTTGACATGCATGATTTATTACGATGTTAGAGAAAATGGAGGAAAATAATTCTACAAAAAAGAAGATGATGATGTGTATGCAAAGGTGACAATTTGAACTCCAAGAAAAAATTTTATTGACATGTTTTTATACGAGAGCCAAATGAAGACGATTAGTTGATGTTGGCATTTGAGTGGGGAAAGCGAAGATATTTGACTGCTTGATCGTGATCCGGAATAGTCCATCCAAGTGTGGACAGTGATTATAGTGACACTCGAAAACCACGATTCAAGTAGGACTTATTTGAAAAAAACGATTTGGAAAAGACAAGGTGATCAAGACAATGTAGAGCAGGACCTTCAATTACAAGCCAGAGATGACAGTGACTAAGTGAAGATAGTGGAATATGAAAAACCTACTAAAAACATAAAAATACTACCGAAAAACAAGCAAAGAAGCAGCTGTTAAAATGTGGCAAGCTGAAAAAAAACAGGGAAAAAATATCAAGCAAGAAGTATGAAGAAAACATTAAAGTTGAAACCACAAAAAAAAAATAATAACTAGGGAAAGTTACTGCGAGAACGGAAAACTGAACCAAGACAAAGATGAAATAGACAAACACGGGGCTGGGACACTAGGGAGTGAAGAAAAGTAAAGAGGAAGAGAAATTATTTGTGAAAAAGAAGAAGATAATAATGGCGATGATGGATTTTGATTGAAGATGACGAAGAAAGAAAATTAATCAAGAGTCCTCAAACAGAGAAGGAAAAGGGAAAAAATAAAGAGAAGAAAAGGAAGAGGACTGCAAGGGAGGCATAGTAATATAAAATTGGACATTTTTCTGGAACAGAAAACAAGTTTTACAACGGTATGTGACACTTGCGGAAGGAAATCCCTCCTACATGTGCCGTACGTGTTTCAACAAACACAAACACCTATTCACGAAAACTTTACATGTTTATTGATTTTAGCAGCTCAAACTAATGGATCTTTATAATTTTATATAGGTACCCCAATTTATATTCATTTTATATTTTACCAGTCGTATATAAGTAGACATGTTGTATAATAAAACATGTTTTAAGAAATAGAGTGGTATGAAACTACTTCATTAGGAAACCATGTGATCTAAAAACAGTTATAATCTGAACGGTATCCTGGAGGCCGGGAAACTGGCCGGGGGGGTTTTCTGTTGGTAGGCCTGGGCCATTGAGATTCAGTCTATAGTGTTATAAAAGCATTGTAGGAAGAGCTCAGTATTTGATATATATGGCTCAATAACTTAGAAAAACCGACGTAATGTATCAGAAATGATACAAACGCGGCCCACCCCACTTTCAGGTAACATGGGGCGTGTATCATTTTTGATACACAGCATGGGCCCTTGACTGATTAATATATCGGAAAAAACCTAATGGCCCGGTGCTAAATTGAATTGTTGTCAATATGCCCTGGCACTGAAGTGTGTTAACTGTGGACATAGTAGGTAAGGTGAAATTTTAAAATGGGGCATTAAGTTAGACACCTACTTTAACCGAATGTAAGGCATCTCGGGTCCCTAATGTAAAAATATATATATGGCAACAAAACCTCATACTATAGTAACTGGAAATATCTTAGACCTGAAATTATATGACAAGGACTGGCAAATACGAACGCTTTTTTGGACACGTAAAGTAAAGTTTCCCAAGACCTGTGTGCAATCCTGAGATTTGTATTTATTATTAAACGCGGGATGGACAAGGCAGATTCAGTCTGTGAAGACGTTATGATATATAATTATATTACGAATCAAGAAATGCTCCTACACATGGCCAAACATGTATATAATAATGAAGTTTAAACTCTGATACTATTTACAACACAAACTTAAATTAAAAAACAATTATCTACCTGATGTTATGCCTACTTACGTTTTAAAAAATTTTATTAATAGGAACTCCCTCATATTAACATCTTAATTGCTTTTACTAAGTAATATAAAGGACTATTGGTTTCTAAGGATATGGTTGTGGTACATAACAGCTTAGGGTTTTTATAGTTCTATAATGTACAAAGCTTTAGAATTCGACAAATAAAAAAATTAGGAATACACCAATGAGTAATGGCGAGTGCATCAATATGGAAGCTTAAAGTCCTCCTCTCGAAATTATAAAAGTTTGCATCATCATTATCAAATTCTTAACAAATTTAACCTTTATTCCTCTGAAGATATACTATACCACTAAGATGGCAAAATTTCACAAGGAAAAGGTTTAATGTTGTTTGATACTAAAACAACTCTAAATAATATTACAAGAAGCAAACAAAATAGTAAGCCGACCAGTCTAAAAATACTAGTCGTCTTTTAACATTACAGAAATGTCGCGAAAACCAATGTTTGTGGTCGAAAGGACTTTCTTCACAAACTTCTAGTAAACGAACAGAATTGTTTTGATAGCTAGCAGATGTTGGTCATATCGTTGAGATGAAAGTAAACATTCTGAAACGCAGTGATGTGATCCGATAAACTCATTCCTAAACAAAATTTCGCCACGGGGCAAAAGTAATAAGGAAAAAAAGTCCTCTTTATATTGCATTCGGATGTGTGCTTCCAGGCAGCGACAAAACCAACATTGTAATGCACAACTTTACAATTTCGGATGCATACTTACTCTTGTTAACGTAGTTATTGTTCAATAAACTATATATTCAAATTAATCTGAGTAAACATCCCATGATCAATTGTGGTATATAATTATGTTGCCTTCTTAAGTTTTTATCTTCAATAGCAAAAAAGTCGTTGATTATATAGATTGACTTACAAAGTCTATGTCACTAGTCGTACCTAACATTGGAGACATTTAGCATACTAGTCACTTGTCGTTAACAGATTAAAAGGTTTAAACTGATAATTGATTGTATATCTTGTTTGAATATGAGTCACAGCAATAGTAGCGTTTCAAGACAATAAGAGCATTGTTAGTTTTATTGGTCAATAGGTTTTCCTTGAAGCTGATTAATAAAATTAAATGCACATATCAGTTACTTACCCTAGAACAAAATGAGTTCATTTTCCCATTCACATAGTATGTACTTAACGTTTTCAGTCATAGGATCACTAGTTTGACATTTAGAGTCATGGATTATACCAACCCTTGCCATCTTGAGCGTATACAATTTAATGGCAGGCATATCTTTTACTGGAACTTAACAAAGACCTGTGTTCAAGAGGTCTTAAAGTTACAATTCTAGGTTTTATTTTGCCTTCTTAGTTTTATCTTCAATAGCATAAAAGTTTGATGAAATAAGATGAACTACAATAAGTCTAGTCACTAGTCGTACAACATTGGAGACATATTTAGCAACTAGTCACTAGTCGTGTCTAACAGACTAAAGGTATTAAAACTGATAAATTGAATTGTATATCTTGTGATGAATATGATTCACAGCAATAGTAGGCGTTTTCAAGACAATAATGGAGCTTTGTTTAGTTACTTATTGGTCCAATAGGTTTCCTTGAGCTGATTAATAAAAATTAATGCACATATCAGGTTACTTACCCTAGAACAGCGATCTGGTACATTTTCCATCACAAGTAGTAACGTACTTAACGTTTTCGGTCAATCCCAGACCCACTTCACGACTATGTTATGAACATTTAGAGTCTTTGATACTATACCACACCCTTGCAATATTGAGACTATACATTTAATGGAGCATATCTTTTCACTGGCCACTTAAACAAAAGACCAGTGTTTCAAGGTCTTAAAGTACGAATTCTAGGTTATATTCAGTTCAGTAACCTGATTTATTTTTAGTTTTAAATATTGCGATTTGCAAAAGCGCGCGCGTGCGAGTGCGATGTAGGATGTATCTTTTTTTTTATCTATTTACCAGAGTCTAACCAGTGGTGGTAATGTGGTCATTTTCAGTTATTTTTTATTTTTATTTTTCCCTATAAAAGGAAGTTGTGCAAAAACATAGCTATGTATGGGCCTTTCTACAGTTATTTATTTTTTTTTCGAACAAAAGTTTTGTAGCAAGGAATACAGAATTCTAGTAAATAAATAATGCTGTAATATTAACACAGTTTCGTATATCACTATTATTTTACTTAGGATTATGTTTATAATTTTTGTTATTTTACAAATATGACTGATTTAACACCAGTAAAATAGAATGTTACAGCAATCCTTTAAAAAATTTATTTGGAAAAAGAAACAAAAATTATGTTTGCTATCAATTTTTAAGAAATTTTATAAAATATTGATTTGAAATTTCATGTTGGGGTGGTTACAGGTTTTATTTTTGTTTTGATTAAATTAAATTTAGAACAATCGGCACTTTTGTTTTAGTGATTACTTTTTATTGTATATTTTATAATAATTTACTACACATAAATCCTCTAACAAGTCATCTTAAGCCATCTATGATAGATTAACTCGTTTCAAAATCATTTTTCAAAACATAACATTTTTTAACAAGTTTTATATTTGTATATGAGAGTGTATTCAAACAATTTATCTACAAAACAAGAATTTAACAGGTGAAAAAAAACCATAATAGATAAAATACTTGTAAAAAAAAGGCTTTCCATTGACTTTAAAAATTTAAAAACCAGGACTTGTGTATTACAAACCCTTTGGTGCATTAAACAGGGGGGAGATGGATTTATTTAAAAACCATTGAAAAGGGTTTTACCTTCAACATTCAATACTCAAAGGAGCATTAAAAAAGGATAAAAGATAAATAGACAGTGATGGATTGGATAGCATAGTCTAAAAGACAAAATGACTTTGAAAGGTTAGAAAAAAATTACATATTGAAAGAGAGATGATTTTAAAACATTTGCGGATCATATTGTTTTTGGGCTCGCGAAGGGCACCAAGCGGGCACGAATTAACCTCATTGCGGATCGTGTGAAAAACGGCGGCCGCTGCGAGGGGGCCTTAGTACGTAAGAATTAATCCGTATTTAAAACGCTGCAAGCACCCGCAGTTGGTTGCACGCCTACCTTGCGCTGCTTAGCCGGAGCTCGGCTTATTATTATACAATGTTTTGTTTGTATTATGTTGTTATTTATGTTATATAAACATTATAACATGATCATATTAAACAAAGTATATTATACATAAAAAAAATGTAAAAATACAGGTACGTAAACATTTTTATTACAAACTTTTTTTTTGCAGTGTTGTTGTAGCTGGCTTGAATGTAGGGACGGATCAATGTTTTATTACACAATAAAAAAATGATTGTAATAATTACTGGCGTCACTTTACAAGAAACAACTAATCATAATATTTTACAAAATTATTTACACTGTATTGATGACTGTCTTTTTAGTTCTTAAGTAGTGGAATTTTTTAGTGGTGATTTAGCCCCGCTTTCCGTCACTGTATCAACATTAGTAACCCGCGTAATTGATGAAAAACGTGGACAAATACTAAAATGCGTGATTAGATACCGTTCTCCATCCTCAATAACCCAACTTATCGATATTCACTTTCATCACTTCCAATTTCTAAATAATAGTCTAACTTAATTCAGTATGATCGTATAAAATTGTCACCCTTTTTAATTTACGTACACGCAACACGAGGCAAAGGGAAAATATCGGAAACGCCACGGACTGGACGACCTTAGGGACCAAACTATTTGTCGACAAATAATTAACGTTTAATTGACCGATTAACGAGCGGGACAGTATTTGTGGACGATTAACCAGAGATAAGATAGGTTAAGCCCAGTCGCAGGAAAACAGACTATAAAATAACCTCCGAGGCTTATAAACAAGCTGATAAGCGTTCAAAACAAAAATGAGTCCATCCTGTACCTACATCATCCCACGTGAGGGTCTACGTTCTATTGTGCTCTTTTGGTCCACGCCTCGCTCGCGACCGCGTCACCCTTCTCACCTCCGTTTGATTCCGCAAATGGGTTTAATTTACGGTCAGCGGACCGACAACAAAACAGTTAATGGTGCGCACACGGTCCATATTGCTCTCGCTATTGTTATTACTCACTTTCAATATCTAACGTTGAACTGGATTTCCTAGGTTTTTATAAAAATATCCCTTATTCCCCCCTCCATCTATATTCTTAAAAAAAACATAAATAATTAAATAACAATATATTGTTTTATGAACTATTGTAAAAATGAATCTAATAAAGATATCACATTCAAGTTTCAGACGATCTTAAGTTTTACCATTTCTGATCAGCTCATTATGTGACATGCAAAAGTATCACCATTAAAATCCTGATACTAGTTTTAACTATTGTAATAAACATGCTTGATGAAAACAACCCAATCAGAAGCGCCTAAAAAAGCAGGAGAGTAATCTCATATGAATGATTTTTCAACTTTCGACATACAACTGCGATCTGTAGGAAATTTATAAAACTTTTTGAAAAACTGCTGAACGTTAGACAGTTGTTGATTGGTTGAACACTTCAGTTATTGTTGACAAGTGAAGACCGATTCGGCCCCGAATTCTATCAGGGACATTTAATAAGAACTATTAGGGGAAACTTCAAAGCAGGACTGCTTTTTTGCGACCTGATGCTCGTCATAGTGGCCATTAGGCCCCGGCGCGCTGCGTGACCGAGCCCAGCTTGTCCAGTGATTAGCAATGGGGTTAAGTGTTCGTTGAAGCTTCATATGTCTTCGGTATGAGTATAATATCAAGAGTTTATGGTAAATAAATAAAACAAGAATTAGTTTTTTAGTTAAAAATTGTTTATTCAACAGCAGTAAACTCTGAAAAACAAAACAAAAAAATTAACAGAATGTGACAACACAATATTAGTAAATTTATTGATTTAAGTCATAATAATCTTTTAATTGCTTAAACTAATATACCGGGTGTCCCACAAAGAGGTTTAAATGTTTGATTTTTATATTACTTGTTCCATTTATGCACCAAAACATTTTCAAACTCTACAGAATTTATTACATAGGTTTTACAAATAATCTGTGAAAACTTCAGCTCTCTAGCAAATTGTTGAAACAAAATGGTGGCATTTTTAAAAACTATATTTTAAAAATCAGTATTTTGCTTAAGTAAAAATTATTTATTTTCATATTTAATCTAGAGAAATATAAATCAATTCAATCCAGAAAATTTAGAACATAGCCTATATTAAAAAAACCTACAATTAAATTACAGTCCACAATTATTCGAAACTGTAATCCATCCACAAGCGAGACACTGATAACAGAGCTTTAAACAAATGAAACGTAAGCTTTTACAAAGAAATTCTGCGGTATCCGAAGAGTTTTCCTCTTCATTTGATTGTTTTAATACCCAATATAATATCCATTAAATATTTGAAGCTAACGAGCATAAACTTGTTCCTTAAAGTAAACCTCATAGAAAGAAAATCACACCATAGTTCAATCTGGGGATCGGGGTGGCCAATCTAATTAAAAAAATCACTTCCACAACCAATCAAACTGCCATGAAGGTGTTTCATCTAGAATTAATTTGTTAAGATCTGTTAGTGTGTCGCTTTTGGTGTGGGATTACAGTTTTTATGAATAATTGTAATACTGTAATTGTAGGTTTTTTTAATAGGCTAAATTCTAATTTTCTGATTGGAAATATTGCTTTACTTCTCTAGAATAATTATGGAAATAAAATAATTTTACAAAAAAAAAAAAAACAAATACTGGTTTTTTTTAACTGTTTTTAAAGTATGTATAGTATTTTTACAAAAATGCGACAATTTTGTTTCAAATATTTAAATTTTTTTGCTAGATAGCTGAAAATTTTTCTCAGGACAATATGTTTAAAACCTATTTAATGAACTGTGGTACAGTTTTGAAAATTGTTCGGTGATACACACAAATAAGATGGGAACAAGTAAGATTAAAAAAGTCAAAACGTTTAAAAAACCACTTCATGGGACACCCCGGTACCTATTAATACACAAATTCAAGGAATTCTACAGTTTTTTATTGAGGTTTATCTCCTCAGTGGCGTTATATCCACAGAGCTGAAAACTGTTGTTTGAATTTCTATAATACAGAATTCACTCAAATATCTGCTGATATTTAAAAAGCATGCAGTTACAACCCCTAACTATGCCAAAAGAATGAATTGCCACACTATTTAATTGATTTAAGTTCCAACTTTTCAAGCTTCATAAGAAACGTCTAGAGTCATTACTTTTATCTTACTCAATTTGTTTCTCTCCAATTACAAACATTGTTTATAATTTTTTAATGATTCTCGATTACTTTGAAAGTAATAATTATTTTAAATTGTATTAAGAGTTAGCTAGCTACACTGTGATTCAATTTAGCATTACAAAATACATTATAGGTTCCACTGTATTTTCAAGTATAAAAGCACTGCGACTTATCTGGAATCCTAATATTGGCAATTCAATCAAATTCACTGGTGTATTATTATTATTAAAAATATTCTTGCATTGATTGGATAGTCAAATTTCATATCATCCCACTGTCTTAAAAAATATTAATTAGGTGACCTAAGAAAAAACTAGCAATCTCTCTTTCAAATCAAATAGCAAGACAAGGCAATCACATTTTTAACACTAAACTGAAAGACTAGTTTTTGTTTAGCATCATTTTCCTAAGTCTTACACGTTTACCTGTACAACCATTACTGAAATTAAACAATTATATTTTCCATTATAGTCCTTTTGCGATCAAGAGGGCACAAATTTGACCTAATGTTGGTCTCAGCTTGTATAGACTCATAAGGTTGTGTTCCCTCTCAGCTCACCGGGCCACACACAGTGGGCCCAACTGTATTCTGTGCCATCATGCACGTTGGTTTTCATTAACATAGTACACGTCTCACTTTTACTTGGATTCGAAATGCAGTTTCCGACATTTAGGTCTTTAAATTACTGGAGAGTTACATTAAATTCTCATATAATTAATTCAGACTTCAAGTTTGAAATTGTTAATTAATAGGTTTTTTTATTAATTGCTTTGAACTAACCAAGTTAAATATGCATTTTAAAGCTATGGGTTGATCTGTTTTTAAAATCCTAAACTTTTATTTGCAGAATAAACAATAAAAATCCGTACTCAATTAGGTCTTCAATATCAACAGAATATTATCTTGTTTCCAAATGATGAGCTTTTAGTCTACCACCAAATTGCAACTAGTAAATAGATAGGATACACTATTGGCAACTTCAATGGCACTGACAGTCGGATAAAAAAATAATTTCTGAATTATGTGTACAAACGGTATATAATGCAAATAGAGGAAAAATTAATTTTAGTTACTTATTTGGGCCAGAGAGGGTGTTTCAGCACTTTCCAGCTACAATTGGATAAAGATTGAATTTAACTATCTACGCAAATATTGTGGGACACATTTAGTGGCCTGGCGAGCTAGATGGCCCAAAACACAGTGAGAGCCACTGGCGTGACCTGCCGAGCCTAGGTATAGGACATGGTCATAAATCATCGATCTGAGGCAGGGAGAAGATCCCAAGGGCACATTTGTGGCCTGGCAATGTGAGACAAACAATCATAAATGGATTTGTTGCCCGATCGCAAAAGGGTTAAGGAACATAATTCCTATGTTTTATCCTGATCTTGAATTGGATCAACTGTTTGTAAATTAGGCAAACAAAGAACATATTATTTCTGATCACCAGATTGCTCAATAAAATTTCAACATCGCCCCACCCCTGTTAAAAAAAATGACATGTGCGATTACTTCGTTCTAAGTAAAAAGACATCATAACAATCTCTCCAACAAAGTTAATAAATAGGCAAACAGAGCATCACTTTGTGCAAGTATTTAATTTTAACTTGTTGACTAATTCTTCCCTCAAGCATAGAATATTAACCAACTCAATAAATTAGTAAGAATAGCAGATATTTGAGTAAAATATGCACAGAGCCAGACACAGAACAGCCGTTAGTGGTGGATGGGATGCCAACCCCTACCAGACTACGATGTGTCCTGAGGTTCTTCAACCAAACTTGCGTTAACATTCTTTTGTTCTATTGGCTATTAAATAAATTTGTGTGACTGATACATTTTTTATTTTTCAATAAATACGTAAATTATTTATTAAGGTTTTGACAGTCAAATTTAACTATTGATTATTATAACCTCAATGTAAGAGCACATTAAATATCGCTTAAAATTATATTTATAAAAACAACATCAGTCATGTCAAATGTATAAACTGGTATAAGGAAAAACCCTACCTAATATGTTAAAACCTTTAAAAAATAATTAATGTTATTCCAGTCCCAAAAATGCTTGTTTAATTTTCTATTGTTTTTTTTATCAGTTAGAAAACATATTAAACAAATACACTTAATGCACTTTCATATGGAAGATATAATTTATAGTAAATTAAAAATTATTTAGACACGTTTTTTACCATAGTGGGAAAAGATATTTGCTAAAATAATATTATTAAACCACACCTAAAGAATTATGAAAACACATATAGATATAAACAAATATATTTAAAGAAAACACAGAGTTATTAGTACAATCCAAAACCTATCATAATAAGATTTACTTCTTATTTATTAATTGTATAATAAAACTGTAGTCCATACTGACGTTATGTATTTAAAAACATCATGAAAAACCTTTTGCTGATGTAAAAACTTAGAAGTTATATAATTTCAAAATACCTAACGTACTCAAAAGTCTATCGTTGTGTAGGGAATGCTAGTTGTGTTAAATTTTGTCAAGAGAAAACCATCAGAAGTTAAAATGAAAATTTTTACACATATTTTACTACCATTGATTTACAACACATATGTTGGTGAAAAACATTTAAAATTTTTTCTAACCCCGCATACACTCTCAAATTCCTTGAGAACGTAATTTATTTTTAATAATTTGTCTAAAGTAATAATTAATACAAGAGCGGTAACGCAAAGGATGTGACAGAACCCATTAACATCAGTAATTAAACTTACTTCAGTTACTCTTCTGGAACTTCGAGCTCGTGGTCATTAATCTGATCGATGAGGTCATGAGGAGGCTTGGCCTTCCACTGTGCAACGACAGACTTGAAACATTACATTTAATATATTATTAATTAAACAGAAACCGAATCGCATTCTGCAATATAATTTTATGTTAAATTCAAGGTTCGTTTTCTGAAGAATGCTCAGAGGTCTGACATACAAATTTCTCAACCACTTTTTTTGATATTCTAAATTTTAAAATATTGATTAAAACAACATTCAAATTCTGATCAAGCCATTAGGGTAATGAAACATCTAGGAAATAAATCAAAGTACAGATAAAAAAGAGTGCATAATAAATTAAAATTACTAGGTTTCTCTTATAAATAAATAACAAGGGTTGTTTTCAGATTTCGAGTGTTTACTTCCAGCAATGTTTACTATGTGTATGTCCCCCAGAACCAGATAACACCATGCAGACTACTAGAGTCCACAAGACAGTCCAGTTCAGGAGGTATAAAATTGTAGCACACTAATGACTCATTTACCTCCCATAACCATCAACAAGTCGGCGGACCCCAGAAAACAGTCCCGGAGGCAGATCTAAGGAGTGTGCATATACTTAACTTAAATACTTAAATTTTTGAATAAACAATTGGAAAATATAAAACTTATTCCCTAGTCTAGTCAAAAGTAATGAATGTTTCTATTTTAACGAATATTTATGGTGTGTAACAGAACTTTTGCTAAGGATGCTTCCCTGACTAGCATTTTCCCATGACCATCCCTGCTAAAATACAAGGACTAACCGGGGAGAGCAAGGCCACACGTGCAGACAAACCAGCAGTGCCAGAAAAACTACATGAATGTTGAGCTGAGATTGCGACGTCTCCGCTTTGTGTCCGACTGTTTTTGCGCATTTCACAACATCAAAGATATTCAAAAGTGGAGACTACTAACATCACTAACTTGTACCTAACCAGTACCTTAGTATTTTATTAGAAAATACTGAATAATTTATCTTAATTCTTACACTTTGTAAATATAATAACTTTTGTGCATAATTAGATTAATTTCTGTAATAAATACAAATCTGGACTTCCAAAAACAATTTTTATTGGGTGTATCAACAAAATCTAAAATTAGAAAAGATAATTTATTGGGCACTAACATATGAAAGTGCAATGAAATTATAAACAAAATTGTGTATAATAAATTATAATTTTTCTGAAAGTAAACTAATACCAAAAAAAAATGTCAAATGTGTAAGTATGTACTTGGGAACAATGCTGTAAACAATAAAAATACACTTCATTGTTAATATTGAAACATCAAAATATCAATATTGAATTTACTACACTAGTAAATGTTAAACTGTATAGTGCTTTAAGATTTGCTGTTATATAAAAACACAATTACGGAACGAACTAAACATTGCTAAATGCCAAACATGTAATCCGTATCAGGACAAAATTCAACTTCTGTACTATATTAAATATCATCCAAATGCGGATCTCTATGGGTGATCTACACTGGCTATGTAAAAGATTTTTACTGTGGTCTGATATGCCAAAGCCAAACGCATGTCAGGGACGGAGGTAATGTCAAACATATACTTTAATCTATTTTTTTATAGAATTATTATGTAAACTCAATCTGAAATAAATTATGAACAGAAATAATGTCAAAATTCGTATAGTAAACAAAAACTAATATTCTGTGTCATTCGCAACCATGAATTACTCATAACTAACCTAATCTAATCTAATTTACCAGTCACAAAAGTCGGTTTATTAACTCATTTTTATTCTAAAGACTGCTCAGATAATACATTTTCAAAATCATACCACCCACGTTAAGGGCTTGTAATTTAGGTGTCCTAAGTTAACATCATCAGCAATCTCAACCGTGATATAATTAAGTTACAGAGATAATGTTGAATACAACAAATTCTTATATGTCATCCCAATCGTAGAATTATCTATCAAAATAATTATTATTTCAACCAAAAAAGTTTTTCTTTTCATTTTTGTTCTAGGACAAACATCAAAGCATTCACAATCTAATATATAATTATGATCAAACGAAAGCTAAATATTACTTTGCTTAATTCAAAACTAATATTCCTTGTTATACTTTCTTATCTGTCATCCCAGCCATGGAATTAGTCAATAACAAACCCTATCTAATTTACCTTCCACAAAAAAATGCTTTATTAACTCATTTGTATTCCTAAAGATCTGCTCAGATAATACAATTTAAAATCATATCACCCAATTCAGGGAGTAATTAGGTGTCCTAAGTTTAACATCATAGCAATCTTAATTTGGGAATAATTGTAACAGAAATGATCCATTTCCCTAACTAAAAAAAATTGGGTTTTTATCGTTTAAAAATTTTAGGACTGGGCTTAGTTAAGATAAAATTTTCAACTTATCCGGCCCAAAATAAGTGTGTAATTAGTGAGGACCTAGTGTTTAAGATCTATAGCAATGTCAATCTGAAATAATTATGAACAAAACACAAAAGCAAAATATTCATTGAGCTGTTAAATCAAAACTACATATATCCTTGTTATACTTTCTTATCTGTTATATCCAGCCATGAATTACTCATATAATAACCAAATCTAAAATTTAATTACTCCAAAAAATAGATTAATTGACTCAATTTTATTCTAAAAGACTGCTCAGATAATACATTTTCAAAATCATACCACCCAATAAAGAGGTGTAATTAGGTGTCCTAAGGTTTTAACACATCATAGCAATCTTATTTGGGGAATTAATTATAACAGAAATATCATTTCCTAACTAAAAAATTGTTTTTTTTTCATCTTTATGTTTTAGGAAAGATGCTTAGTAGTTAGAAAAAATTTCAAATTTATACCACCCCAAAATGAATTTGTGTAATTAGGAGACCTAGGTTTAAGATCTTAGCACTGTCTATCTAAAGTAATTACAAACAAACAAAAAGTAAATATTCATTTCCTCATCAAAACTAATATTCCTTGTTATACATTCTTATCTGTTATATCCCAGCCATGAATTACTCATAAGTAACCCCAAATCTAATTAATAGTCAAAAAAATAGTTTATTGACGTCATTTTTATTCTATAAAAGACTGCTCAGATAATACATTTTTTCAAATCATACCACCCAATAAAGGGTAGTAATTAGGTGTCCTAAGTTTAACATCATAGCAAATCTTATTTGGGAATAATTAATAATAGGAAATACCATTTCCTAACTAAAAAAATTTGGTTTTTTTTCATTTTACGTTTTTAGGACTGGCTTAGTTAAGATACATATTCAACTTATAAATACAACCCAAATAAGTGTGTAATTAGGAGACCTAGGTTTAAGATCAATTAGCACTGTCAATCTCAAAGTAATTACAAACAAACAAAAGCTAAATATTCATCATTTCCTTATCAAAACAAATATTCCTTGTTATACTTTCTTATCTGTTATATCCCAGCCGATGAATTACTCATAAGTAACCAAATCTAATGATTAGTCAAAAAAAAATAGTTTTACTGACTCATTTTTTTTATTCTAAAGACTGCTCAGATAATACATTTTTCAAATCATACCACCCAATTAAGGGTGTAATTAGGTGTCCTAAGTTTAACATCATAGGCCAATCTTATTTGGAATAATTATAACAGAAATATCATTTCCTAACTAAAAAAAATTGTTTTTTTTTTTCAATATTTTATGTTTTAGGACTGCTTAGTTAAGATAAATAGTCAACTTATCCGACCCAAAATAAGTGTGTAATTAGGAGACCTAGGTTTAAGATCTTTAGCAATGTCAATCTAAAGTAATTACAAGAACAAACAAAAGCTAAATATTCATTAGCTCTTCCAAAAACTAATAATTCCTTGTTAATACTTCTCTTATCTGTTATATCCCAGCCATGAATTACTCATAAGTAACCAAATCTAATTTAATAGTCAAAAATATTTTTTACTGACTCATTTTTATTCTAAAGACTGCTCAGATAATTACATTTTCAAAATCATACCACCCAATTAAGGGTTGTAATTAGGTGTCCTAAGTTTTAACATCATAGCAATCTTATATTGGGAATAATTTAACAGAAATATCATTTCCTAACTAAAAAAATTGTTTTTTTTTTTCTCATTTTTTTTTTTAGGACTGCTTAGTTAAGATAAATATTCAACTTATTCCCGACCAAAATAAGTGTGTAAATTAGGAGACCTAGGTTTAAAATCTTAGCAATGTCAATCTAAAGTAATTATGAACAAAACAAAAGCTAAAATATTCATTAGCTCTTCAAAACTAATATTTCTTGTTTATACTTTTTTATCTGTTATATCCCAGCCATGAATTACTCATAAGTTAAACCAAATCTAAATTAATAGTCAAAAAATAGTTTTACTGACTCATTTTTATTCTAGACAAGACTGCTCAGGATATTAACATACATTTTTCAAATCATACCACCCAATAAGGGGTGTAATTAGGTGTCCTAAGTTTAACATCCCAATAGCAATCTCAATCTGAAAATAATTAAGTACAGAGATAATTTCAAAGTACATACTTTCCTATATGTCCTATATCCCTGTTGGCCTATCTTTCCAATCATGAATTAAACATAACTATCCAATATTTCATTTAAATAACTAAAAAATTGTCTTTCGTTTTTGTCCTATGACTGCTTAGATTAAAAAAAATTTTCAAATTTATACCACCCAATAAAAGTGTACAGTTAAACATTGTAGGTCTACACATTAATAATTTCAATCCAAAATAACTTTGGAATAAGGATGAAACTTCAAAACCTCATATAATACAAAAACGTCAAATAATTTGCCAACTTATAAAAAACTAATATTCCTTTGGTTATTATCTTTACTTATGTGTCTTCTCTGCCATAAATTACTCCCTAACTAACCTTATATCTTATTTTACTGTCACATAATAAGGTTTTATTAACTCATTCTTATTCTAAAGACTGCTCAGTTAAAATACATTTTCAAATCATTCCACCCAATTAAGGAGTGTAATTAGGTGTGTCTCCCAAAGATTAACATCATAGCAATCTTTATTTGAAATAATAAAAATCCAGAAATAATATCAATTATATACTTTCTTATCCTCATCCCAATCACGAATTACTCACAAATTGCAAATTATTCATTTCAATACAAATTTTCGTTTCAATGTGTTTTAGGAAAGCTTAGTTAGAAAAAATTTCAATTAAATACCACCCAATGACAGTGTGTAATTAGGAAGACCTAGGTTTTAAGATCTTAGCACTGTCAATTCTAAAGTAATTACAAACAAACAAAAGCTAAAATTATTTCATTTCCCCTTATCAAAACTAATATTCCTTTGTTATACTTTCTTATCTGTTATATCCCAGCCCATGAATTACTCATAAGTTAACCAAATCTAATTAATAGTCAAAAAAAATTGTGTTTATAAGGCTCATTTTTTATTCTAAAGACTGCTCAGATAGTACATATTTCAAATCATACCACCCAATTAAGGGTGTAAATTAGGTTTGTCCCAAATTATTAACATCCCAATAGCAATCTTATTTGGGAATAAATTTAAATCAGAAATATCATTTTTCCTAACTAAAAAAATTGTTTTATATTTTTTCATTTTATGTTTTTTGGAACTGCTTAGTTAAGATAAAAAATTATTCAACTTATCCTACCAAAATAAGTGTAATTGTTAAATAGGAGACCTAGTGTTGTAAGATCTTAGCAATGTCAAATCTAAAGTAATTATGAACAAACAAAAGCTAAATAATCATTAGCTTTTCAAAACTAATATTCCTTGTTATACTTTCTTATCTGTTATATCCCAGCCTAAAATTACTCAATAAGTAACCAAAATCTAATTAATTTAGTCAAAAAAATAGTTTACTGACTCCCATCATTTTTATTCTAAAAGACTGGCTCAGATAATACATTTTCCAAATCATAACCACCCAATACAAGGGTGTAAATTTAGGTGTCTTAAGTTTAACATCATAGCAATCTAATTATTTGGGAATAATTAATTAGAAACAGAAATACCATTTCCTAACTAAAAAAATTGGTTTTTTTCATTTTAAGTTTTAGGACTGCTTAGTTAAGATAAATATTCAACTTATCCAACCCAAATAAGTGTGTAATTAGGAGACCTAGGTTAATGATCTTAGCAATGTCAATTTAAAGTAATTACGAACAAAACCAAAGCTAAATATTCATTTCCTCATCAAAACTAAAATATTCCTTGTTATACTTTCTTAAACTGTTATATGCCCAGCCATGAATTACTCATAAGTAACCAAATCTAACTAATGGTCAAAAAATTGTGTTACTGACTCATCTGTTTATTCTAAAGACTGCTCAGATAATACATTTTCAAATCATACCACCCAATACAGGGTGTAAATTTAGGGTACCTAAGTTTAACATCATAGCAATCTTATTTGGGAATAATTATAACAGAAATTTCATTTCCTAACTAAAAAAATTGTTATATTTTTTTTTCATAATTATGTTTTAAGGACTGCTTAGTTAAGATACAAATATTCAACTTATCCTACCAAAATAAGTGTGTAAATTAGGAGACCTAGGTTTAAAGATCTTAGCAATGTCAATCTGAAATAATTATGAACAAACAAAAGCAAAAAATACAATTTGTCTGTATCAAAACTAATAATTTCCTTGTATATACTTATCTTATCTGATATATCCCAGCCAAGAATATACTCATAAATAACCAAATCTAATTAATACTCAAAAAGAAAGTTTATAGACTCATTTTTATTCTAAAGACTGCTCAGCATAATACATTTTCAAATCATATCCACCCAATAAAGGGTGTAATTAGGTGACCCTACAGTTTAACATCATAGCAATCTTATTTGGGAATAATTATAACAGAAATAGTCAATTCCTAACTAAAAAATTGTTTTTTTTCATAATAAATTTTTAGGAAAGCTTAGTTAGAAAAAAATTTACAAATTATACCACCCCAATGAATTGTGTAATTAGGAAGACCTAGGTTTAAGATCTTAGCACTGTCTATCTAAAGTAAAAAATTACATAACAAACAAAAGCTAAATATTCATTTCCTCATCAAAACTAATATTCCTTGTTTTAAACTTTCTTATCTTATATATCCCAGCCAAGAAATTACTCATAAGTAACCAAATCTAATTAATAGTCAAAAAAATAGTTTATTGACTCATTTTAAATTCTAAAGACTGCTCAGATAATACAATTTTCAAATCATACCACCCAATAAAGGGTGTAATTAGGTGTCCTAAGTTTAACATCATACAATCTTATTTGGGAATAATTATAATAGAAAAACCATTTCCTAACTAAAAAAATTGGTTTTTTCAATTTATACTTTTTAGCAGACTTGGACAGCTTATGTTAAGATACATATTCAACTTATACAACCCAAAATAAGTGTGTAATTAGGAGACCTATGTTTAAGATCTTAGCACTGGGTCAATCTAAAGTAATTACAAACAAAACAAAAGCTAAATATTCATTTCCTATCAAAACTAAATATTCCTTGTTATATACTTTCTTATCTGTTATATCCCAGCCATGAATTACACATAAGAAAAACGCAAATCTAATTACAAGTCAAAAAAAATAAGATATACTGACTCATTTTTTATTCCAAAAGACTGCTCAGAATAATACATTTTCAAAATCATACCACCCAATTAAGGGTGTAATTAGGTGTCCTAAGTTTAACATCATAGCAAATCTTATTTGGGAATAATTATAACAGAAATAGTCATTTCCTAACTAAAAAAATTTTTTTTTTTTTCATTTTAAATGTTTTAGGACTGCTTAGTTAAGATAAATAGTCAACTTAATTCCGACCAAAATAAGTGTGTAATTAGGAGACTCTAGGTTTAAGATCTTAGCAATGTCAATCAAATGTAATCTTATGAACAAAACAAAAGCTAAATATTCATTAGCTCTTCAAAACTAATATTCCTCTTGTTATACTTTCCTTATCTGTTATATCCCAGCCATGAATTACTCATAAGTAACCAAATCTAATTAATAGTCAAAAAAAAATAGTTTATTGGCTCATTTATTATTCTAAAGACTGCTCAGGATAATAGTACATTTTTCAATACATACCACCCAATTAAGGGTGTAATTAGGTGTAGTTCCTAAAGTTTAACCCATCATAGCAATCTTATTTGGGAATAATTATAACAGAAATATCATTTCCTAACTAAAAAATTGTTTTTTTTTTCATTTTATGTTTTAGAGGACTGCTTAGTTTAAAAGATAATATTCAACTTATCTGACCAAAATAAGTGTGTAAATTAGGAGACCTAGGTTTAAGATCTTAGCAATGTCAATCATAAAGTAATTATGAACAAACAAAAGCTAAATAATTCATTAGCTCTTCAAAACTAATATTCCTTGTATATACTTTCTTCATATCTGTTTATATCCCAGCCATGAATTACTCATAAGTAACCAAAGATCTAATTAATAGTCAAAAAAAATAGTTTACTGACTCATTTTTATTCCTAAAAGACTGGCTCAGATAATACATTTTCAAATCATACCACCCAATTAAGGGTGTAATTAGGTGTGTCCTAAGTTTAACATCATAGCAATCTCAATCTGAAATAACTAAGGTACAGAGATAATTTTCAAATACATACTTTCCGCCTATATGTCCTATTCCTGTTGGCCTATCTTTCCAATCATGAATTAAAACCATAACTATCCATATTTCATTTAATAACTAAAAAAAAAAATTGCTTTCGTTTTTGTCCTATTACTGCTTAGATTAAATAAATTTTCAATTTATTTTACACCCAAAAAAGTGTACAATTAAACGTCGTATGTCTAACATTATAATTTCAATCCAAAATAACTTTGAAAGGATGAACCTTCAAAACCTCAAATATTCAAAACGTCAAATATTTGCCAACTTATAAAAACTAATATTCCTTGTTATACTTTCTTAAGCGTCTTCTCTGCCATAAATTACATCCCTAACTAACCTAATCTTATTTACTGTCACAAAATAAGGTTTACTTCATTATTTTTATTAACTTATTCATATTCCTAAAGAACTGCTCAGATAATACATTTTCAAATCAATTCCCAATCCACCCAATTAAAGGGTTGGTAATTAGGTGTCCTAAGAATTAACATCATGAGCAATCTTATTTTGAATTTAATAAAAATCAGAAATAATATCAATTATATTACTCATCTTATCCGTCATCCCAATCACGAAATTACTCCACAATTGCAAATTATTCATTTCAATACAAATTTTTTGTTTTCATGTTTTAGGAAAGCTTAAGTTAGAAAGAAATTCAAATTATCACCACCCAAATGAAGTGTGTAATTAGGTGTCCTAAGTTTAAAGTTTAGCTACGTAAATCTAAAATATAATATGAAAAAAAACGAAAGCTTCATTTCATTCATTGGTTTATCAAAACTAATATTCCTTTTTATACTTTCATATCTGTCATCCCCAGCCATGAATTACTCCTAACTAACCTAATCTTATTTACTGTCAGACAAAATAATGTTTATTAACTCATTCTTATTCTAAAGACCTGCTCAGATAATACATTTTCAAATCATTTCCACCCAATTAAGGGTGTAATTAGGTGTCCTATAGATTAACATCATAGCAATCTTAATTTGAATTAATATAAAATCAGAAATAATATCAAAAATATATACTTTATCTTATCCGACATCCCAATCACGAATTACTCACAATTGCAAATTATTCATTTCAAAACAAATTTTCGTTTCATGTATTAGGAAAGCTTAGTTAGAAAAAATTTCAAATTTATACCACCCAATGAAGATGTGTAATTAGGAGACCTAGGTTTAAGATCTTAGCAATGTCAATCAAAAGTAATTACAAACAAGCAAAAAAGCTAAATAATACATTTCCTTATCAAAACAAATATTCCTTGTTATACCTTTCCTTATCTGTTATAAATCAGCCAATTTGAATTACTCATAAGTAACCAAAAAAATATAGATAGTAAAAAAAATACCACCAACGGCCCACCCCACAATTTTACCATTCCGACAAAAAGACTGCCCCCTACATCTCCTCACTAACCCTAAAACACCACAAACCCCCTCGATTAAGGGTGTAATTAGGTGACCTAAGTTTAACATCATAGCCATCTTATATTGGGAATAATTAAACACAAGAAATACCCTTTTCCTAACTAAAAAAAATTTGGGTATATTATAACATAATCCGATTTTAGGACTGCTTATGAAGATAAATAATTCAACATTATACAACCCAAATAAGTTAGGAAAATTTAGAGACCTAGGTTTTTAAGAACATAGCACACTGTCAATCTAAAGTAATTACAAACAAACAAAAGCTAATAAATTCATTCCTTATCAAAACTATATTTCCTTGATTATACTTTCGTTATCTGTTATATCCCAGCCATAAATTCACTCATAAGTAACCACAATCTAAAGTAATAGTCCTAAAATAGTTTAATTGACTCATTTTTATTCTAAAGACTGCTCAATACAACATTTTTCAAATCATACCACCCAATAAAGGGTGTAATTAGGTGTCCTCCTAAGTTTAACATCATAGCAATCTTATTTGGGAATAATTATAACAGAAATATCAATTTCCTAAACTAAAAAAATTGTTTTTTTTTTTTTCATTTTATGTTTTAAGGACTGCTTTAGTTAAGATAAATATTCAACTTATCCGACCAAAATAAGTGTGTAATTAGGAGACCTAGGTTTAAGATCTTAGCAATGTCATCTAAAGTAATTATGAACAAACAAAAGCTAAATATATCATTAGCTCTTCAAAACTAATATTCCTTGTTATACTTTCTTATCTGTTATATCCCAGCCATCTATTACTCATAAGAAACCCAAATCTAATTAATAGTCAAAAAAATAGTTTACTGACTTCATTTTTATTCTAAAGACTGCTCAGAAAATACATTTTCAAATCATACCACCCAATTAAGGGTGTAATTAGTGTGTACCTAAGTTTAACATCATAGCAATCGTTAATTGGAATAATTTATAACAGAAATATCATTTTTAACTAACTAAAAAATTGTTTTTTTTTTTCATTTTATGTTTTAAGGACTGCTTAGTTTAAGATAAATATTCAACTTATCCGACCAAAATAAGTGTGTAATTAGGAGACCTAGGTTTAAGATCTTAGCAATGTCAATCTAAAGTAATTAATGAACAAACAAAAGCTAAATATTCATTAGCTCTTCAAAACTAATATTCCTTGTTATACTTATCTTATTCTGATATATCCCAGCCATGAATTACTACATGAAGTAACCAAATCTGATTAATAGATCAAAAATATGGTTTTATTAACTCATTTTTTATTCTAAAGACTGCTCAGATAATACATTTTTTTTTCAAATCATTAACCACCCAATTAAGGGTGTAATTAGGTGTCCTAAGTTTAACATCATAGCAATCTCAATCTGAAATAACTAAGTACAGAGATAATTTCAAATACATAGTATATCCTATATGTCCTATTCCTGTTGGCCTATCTTTCCCAATCATGAATTAAACATAACTATCCATATTTCATTTAATAAACTAAAAAATTGTCTTTTGTTTTTGTCCCTATGACTGCTTAAGATTAAATAAATTTTCAATTTATACCACCCAAAAAAGTGTAGAAAAAAACGTCGTAGGTCTAACATTATAATTTCAATCCAAAATAACTTTGAAAGGTATGAACCTTCAAAACCTCAAATATTTCAAAACGTCAATATATTTGCCAAACTATAAAAAACTAATATTCCTTGTTATACTTTCTTATGCGCTCTTCTCTGCCATAAATTACTCCTAACTAACCTAATCTTATTTACTGTCACAAAATAAAGGTTTACTCATTATTTTTATTAACTCATTCTTATTCTAAGAGACTGCTCAGATAATACATTATTCAAATCATTCCACCCAATTAAGGGTGTAATTAGGTGTCCGTAAGATTAACATCATAGCAATCTTATTTTGAATTAATAAAAATCAGAAATAATATCAATTATATACTTTCTTATCCGTCATCTCCCAATCACGAATTACTCACAATTGCAAATTATTCATTATCAATACAAATTTTCGTTTCATGTTTTATAGGAAAGCTTAGTTAGAAAAAAATTTCAAATTATACCACCCAATGAAATTGTGTAATTAGGAGACCTAGGTTTAAGATCTTAGCAATGTCAATCTAAAGTAATTATGAACAAACAAAAGCTAAATATTCATTATAGCTCTTCAAAACTAATATTCCTAGTTATACTTTCTTATCTGTTTATATCCCAGCCATGAATTACTCATCAACTAACCAAATCTGATTAAAAGTCAAAAATATGGTTTATTAACTCATTTTTATTCTAAAGACTGCTCAGATAATACATTTTTTTCAAATCATACCACCCCAAATTTAAGGGTGTGTAAATTAGGTGTCCCTAAGTTTAACATCATAGCAATCTCAATCTGAAATAACTAAGTACAGAGATAATTTCAAATACATACTTTCCTATATGTCCCTAATTCCCTGTTTGGCCTATCTTTCCAATCATGAATTAAACATAACTATCCATATTTTCATTTAATAACTAAAAAAAATTATCTTTCGTTTTTGTCCTATGACTGCTTAGATTAAATAAATTTTCAATTATATACCACCCAAAAAAGTGTACAATTAAAACGTCGTAGGTCTAACATTATAATTTCAATCCAAAATAACTTTGAAAGGATGAACCTTCAAAACCTCAAATATTCAAAACGTCAAATATTTGCCAACTTATAAAAACTAATATTCCTTTTTATACTTTCATATGCGTCTTCTCTGCCATAAATTACTCCTAAACTAACCTAATCTTATTTCTACTGTCACAAAATAAGGTTTACTCATTATTTTTATTAACTCATTCTTATTCTAAAGACTGCTCAGATAATACATTTTCAAATCATTCCACCCAATTAAAGGGTGTAATTAAGGTGTCCTAAGATTAACATCATAGCAATCTTATTTTGAATTAATAAAAATCAGAAATAATATCAATTATATACTTTCTTATCCGTCATCCCAATCACGAATTACTCACAATTGCAAATTATTCAATATTTCAATACAAATTTTTGTTTCATGTTTTTAGGAAAAAGGCTATAGTTAGAAAGAAATTTCAAATTATAACCACCCAATGAAGATGTGTAATTAGGTGTCCTAAGTTTAAAGTTTAAGGCTACGTAAATCTAAAATAATTATGAAAAAACGAAAGCTTCATTTCATTCATTTGTTTATCAAAAACTAATATTCCTTTTTATACTTTCATATCTGTCATCCCAGCCATGAATTACTCCTAACTAACCAAATCTAATATAATAGTCAAAAAAATAGTTTACTGACTTCATTTTTATTCTAAAGACTGCTCAGATAATACATTTTTCAAATCATACCACCCAATTAAGGGTGTAATTAGGTGTCCTAAGTTTTTAAATCATAGCAATCTTATTTAGGAATAATTAAAGACGTAAATAATGTCAATTATGTACTTTCTTATCTGTCATCACAAATCACGAAATTATTCATAATTATCCAAATTTAAATGCTAACTGAATACATGTTTTTTTGTCTCTTTTGTTCTAAAACAACTCAATTAAGATACATTTTCAAATCAATCGCACCCAATTAAATGTGTAATGTGTTGTCCTAACTTTACAACCATAGTAATTGTGAATTGATGTAAAATTGAGATGAACAGTCAAAACATCAAATATACATTAGCTTATCAAAACCAATAATTCCTTGTTATAACTTTCTTATCTTTCACCCCAGACATGGATTTCTCATAACTAACCAAATCTAATTTACTGCCACAAAAAGTGGATTATTAACTCATTTTTATTCCAAAGCACTGCTCAGAAAATACATTTTCAAATCATATCACCCAATTAAGGGTGTAATTAGGTGTCCTAAGCTTAACATCATAGCAATCTCTATCTGAAATAATTAAGTACAGAGGTAATGTCGAATACATACCTTCTTGTCTGTCATCCCAGCCATGAATCACACATTACTAACCATATCTATTTTGCTCTCTCAAAAAATTGTTTATTAATTCAAATTTGTAAGTTTGATCTGTTAAAGTAAAATTTTTTCAACCATATCACCCCAACTAAGGGTGTAATTAGGTATCCCAAAATTTATTATAATTTGCCAATCTTAATCTGAAATAAACTAAGAAAAGAGGCTTATTGCCAATTACCCTGTCGAAGTATTACAATTTTTTTTGTTGTGACCGTATTGTTATTATCTGACACCTATTCTCTACCTACTCTGAGGTTTGAGTGGTATAGAGAGGGCTTTACAGCCCTAAACCTCCGCCTCTTTAATAAAGGCCTTTTTTAATCAAAATGAATCAAGATTCTTGATATCCTGTACATGGAAACAGTATAGGTTTTTTTATTCTTAATGTTATATACATTCAGTTTACATTTATTTAATCAACTAGAATTGTACTGTTGTTTGTGGTCAACTCAAAATTGATAAGCTGTGAAAAAGAAAAACAGTTTATAGGCAAAGAAGTCCTTTTTTCAACATTTTTAAACCTCATATTTCCATGAAATATGAGGAATGTGTACCCTGAACCAGATAACCAGGTTTTATTAGTTTTTTATTAGTTATCATCAGGGAATTTTAAGCACAATTTTACATTTTTGCAACATAAATTTGGGTTAGACCTTTTACATTAAACTGATTTGTGTGTGGTCCAAAAAAGGGTTAAAATTTAAACCGGTTCTTTAAGGATCAACTCAAAAGTATTAATCAAAAAATCATTTTTGCTTTCAAACAGGCTGCTTAGTTAAGTTTTGATAAATAATCATCACCTTGTGCAATTAAGTGGCATTGGGTTTAAACATCATTTAGAAACTTTCTTCTAACAGTCATAATTATATAATGTATAGACTGAAACTGTACTACACAATGAGTGATTTAAAGGATTTACCAAAGACAATGATATCTTAAAAAATAATTCTAGAAGTATATTAAAAAAATACCTTTCAGTCAGTTATAAGCGAGACTTAACTAATTTCGTAGCTAAACTTCTTAAATATTGGAACCAAGTCACAGTTGGTTTGTAAAATTTTTTCAAATTGATGGTTTTTTTTATAGAGTATCAGCTGACATATACAGTGCCTTGACAGAATTTACATGCTTACTTCATGTATTTAAGTCATAACGCACTCCTCCAAGTCCTTGATCAAGTCCTGACATTACCTGACATGTTCCTAGAATCTCTTTCACTGTTTCCGTCCATCTTGCGGGACATGGACCTCTCGGCCTCATCACTCTGGCAATGTTGATAATCTCCTCAAACGCTAAAGTTTCCACTGTGTTTTACAGAAACAAAAACCATTGTTTTATTACTAATAAAATAGTTTTCAGCCTCAGGTAACCACATAAATATGCACAAGACACATTTACTGCACTGTAAAATCATTGTCAAGAATGTGAGGATTAAATGCCAACCCCTGCGGCTGAACCCTTTTGTACACTCTATTTAACCCATTGGCCTAGTACTCTTTCTGGTGCTGGCTTGGACCTGAACTAGCAATTAATTTTGCTGAAAGTGTAAAGGTTTGGTATAATTTTTATAGAAATACCTAACTAATTAAGTTATTACCATGGTTATTTTTACCATCATGTTTCAAAGAAACTAGGCTTACATTTTACAACTATAAAATTAATTTTTATAGTTTTAAATTTACTACAAAGATGTTAATTATAACAAAAATGTTGGGATTTTCATGTAAAAAAACTTCAGTTTTAATTTTTTTTTTTTTTCACTATTAAAATTATTTATTATCTAAAAACTGAATATATATTATGTTTCAGTAACTCTTTGTCATGGAAAAAAAAAATTATATTCAAATTTTTACTTGAACATTTATTATTTAAAAAAAATTATATTATGAATACTTATCAAGTGTAGTTTTTATACCATCAGTTTGCACGGGTTCGCATATTTTGTAGCATTCAACACACAATTTGCATATAAAAAAACACAGAACTACACTAAAAAATACACTGTAAAAATAAAATAAAATAAAATAAAATAAAAATAAAACTTCATCACAAACAAACAAACGTTATTAATTTTGCAGGCTAAGCCTTTAGCCTTGCAAACGAAACAAAAAATTTTAACACGAATATCACAAATAAAATATTTAAAAGGATTTTAATAAAACTATTGTAATAAACTTTCAATAATAATTGTCAGAAGTGCTAGCCTTAATTTTAGACGTTAACATAATCCTAGTAATCACACAAAATAAGCACTGGTAAATAGATTACAATTATTTGAAAAAAGTATTATTTTTCTGCCATAGTTGGCACAAACACCTGAACTCACCCAACAACTCAAAATGTCTGCAGAAAGCGTATTGGCATACCATCTAACAGGAAAAAACTATAAATACTTTAAATAGTACATCGCAACACTAAGATAATTAAGTTAAATGCAACAGTTAAAACATCTTTATTGAAAGACTGTATAATGAATGAATAAATATATTGGAATGTAAAACAACAACAAAAAACAAAATAATAGTCAGCTGACTAGTCACATCTCCCTTCCTCCAGGAAGTGTAAGTGTAATCCTTCAGGTAATTGGGTTTACCATATCTCTTGGCAATACCTGTGAGTTGCGTCGATAAAGTTTTCCTTTGCTTTCGCACTATGTAAGACCTGGGGTTTTACCTTTGTCTTTAATTACTCTCCGTCTAACACCCAACTTCGATGACCCTTTCTTAGCTTTAACGTTCTCTCCAGGTTTAAACTCTGGCTTTGGAACTGCAACTCTATCTCCATACATGTTTTGTTTATTCTCTTGCTTCAGAGAGTTGTTGATGCACTTTCTTTTGGATCAATTATTGATGGCAATAGAAGCGCATCATCAATTGGAACCAATGTCCCCTGTGTGCTTCTAGACATTAGCCTTTGTGCTGGAGAACCTAGATCTGGT
The DNA here is from genome assembly GCF_021130785.1 of Homalodisca vitripennis. Lineage (NCBI taxonomy): Eukaryota > Metazoa > Arthropoda > Insecta > Hemiptera > Cicadellidae > Homalodisca > Homalodisca vitripennis. The sequence goes on from NW_025779297.1 coordinate 41,666, forward strand.
GATCGTGGAGAGTTTCTTATTTCAATGATTCAACAGAGCTTCAAATAAGTCTGTTCCGTCTTGATAACATCGCCTGACCAAGTTTTTTCGCTGTCTGAACAAACCTCTCTACTGCCAATCCGTTTTCCTCTTTGGGAAGTTTGGAGAGGATATGGACTGTTCAAATCCCCATAGTTTTTGAAAATGTTTTAAACTCTGCTGAATTGAAAGGCATGTTAACTGGATTCCAGTACAGCTGGTACACCATGAACAGCAAACCATGACTTCAACTGTTTGAAAGTTGCATAACTACTTGACGACACTTCAGCGAGTTCGAAAGTAACCAGAGAAGTTGACACCAAGAACAAGGTAACTTTTGCCTTTGAACTTAAAATAATCAGCTGCTGTAAACCTCCCCTGGCCTGATTGGAATTTGTTTTACTTTTGATGGGTTCTTTTATTTCTGGCCCTGCTCTGACTTTGGCATACTGTGCATGATCCGTCATGAAGTCACTCAAATCTTCAAACATGTTTGGGCCAGTACAAGGATTCTCTTGCCCTTTGATAACAAGACTGAATTCCTTGATGTCCAGTATGAATAGCTTTGATAATATCCGTTTTCATACCATTTGGAATTACAACTTTGGGTTCCTTTGAACACAACTCCCATCTTCAACCATCATTTCATCTCTGGAATTCCAAAATAAGTGCAAGCTCTTAGGCAACTCAGTTTTTTTATTTAGGCCAACCATTTTGTATTACTTTATTATTAGTTCTTGTAAGGTGGAACTTTCAATGTTTCCTCTTGGACTCTTACCACGCCCGGCTACTGCAACGTCGTAAATTACGACTCATATTTTTTCCCGCCGTGAACTGGCAGAAGTCGTAATATACTACTCATTAAAACATCTTCTACTAATTACGTCATAGTTCCGATAATTACCCTGCTCGAATCCGCATAAAAGTTATATCACTTAATCACAAGATCCCCAAGCCTTCTAATAATGTATTCACTTTTATATATATATATATATGAATATTTTGTTATTTTACTGGCCGCTAAAAGAGCACCCGACTACTTCCGCGTGACGCGACTCAGCAACTGTTAGTGCTTTGTATATAGTCCCTTTGTTTTTTTTCAATTGTAAATTTCATTTTGTAAATAAAAGATGTTTATAACTATGTATTTTCTTTTGTGCATAAGTCAGTGAACATTATGCATATTTTAGATTTTTAAATAAAATTAATTTTGAGAGTTTTTTTTAATGGCTTAATATAAAAAAGTGTTTTTTGAAAAAAAAGTTTTGAGTTCTGACCATCAAACATCCACCATTATTTAGGCAAGTCAAATTATAATTATGTTTATATTGTACAACATATTCTGCAGAGTAATTTAAATGTATAACACTTTTGTGTTTTTTCCAATAATTAATTGTACAGGATAAAAAATTTATAAACTCTGCACGAAGCTTCAAAACAGGGTGCCAGTCAAGGCTCAAATGCGCGGCCCAGCCCGGAGGGTTAAAAGCTGATTGTATGGATGTAATTGAGAAGATTGATATCACTTCAAGGTCTTTTTCCTGCATAGTAGTATTTTCAGCCGTTTTAACAGTCCCTACTTAAACATCTGCAATGTGCATGATTTGTTCCTTTTATGTACAATATTTTCGGATCGTACGGAATTATCTCTAGAAATATCCTTTGAAGACGAACAGGTGCTTCATCATTCAAATGTTTATTTCTAAATATTGTTTGTAGAGGCTGATGATGAACAATTCTCTATAGTCAATGGTCTACCGTAAATAAAACAGTAAGAGAAATTTTGTGCAACCAAATTGTACCGCAAGAGCTTCTATTTACTATTTGTGGCATTACTTGTTCTGTTGGTGATAATGCTCTTGTAGCATAGGCAAATGGACGTCCTGGTAATAGAAACAGCCCCAATTGAATGTTGGCTTGAATCAACTGACAGTCTCACAGGCTTCTTTACATCAAATAATCCTAGTGTAGGTGCTGTGATAATAAGCTTTTTTTACATTTTCAAATGCCTATTACCTGATCTACAGTTAAAATTATTTTTCCATGACTTTAGAAAAAAGTTGGTATCGGTCCAGTGGTTAGCTAGTTGGTTGGTGTTTCCTTGTTTTGAGGTTCAGTGATAAACTTTAAAACAGATACTTAAAGCAGATGGAAATGTGCCAGAAGTTGAAAGATTTGTTAAAGACATTATAACAAGAGGACCAAATACTTCTTTTTCACATATTTTTAACAGTTTAGTAGAGACACTATCAATGTCCAGCTGAGGTTATTTGGTTTTTAATGAATCGGATTAGGTTTATCTAACTCTTCCTAGGAGTGTGGTAATGTTGTAGTATTAAATTTGGAATATTTCAATTTGAATTTGGTAGTATTCTTTCAATCACCACTTGCTTGGTTTTGATATATTCTTCAGCTATGGTTTATAAAAACATTTGTTCAAAAGTTCTGTAATTTTGACTGGGTCACTTACGAGTTCTCCCCTGTATAACCCGATAACCCCTGATGTTGTAAACACAATTAAAATCAATTTAGGTATCCTAAATCCAACAAATTATTTAAAAGAGTACAATTATATTTCTACCGGTCTTTTTAGTTTTTGAATAGGCTACTACTGTATACATTTACACAAATTAAAAAATGTACGAAAAGAAAATTAGGCCTAATGAAAAGTAAAATACAATTATTTTTTTTATACATTATACAATATTTATACATTATGTTCATAAAAAGCACTTTCACTGTATCGGAGAACGATTGTTTTTCTGTGTGTATTGCAAATAATTGCAACAAATCTCGTTTCTTTTCTGTCACCCCGGGAATTTTTCTGTTAGAGCAAACAACACAATCCTTAGTTTTTTCCCTTCTGAACTTTTAATTGAATGGTAAAGAGCATTCAAACGAACTAAAGCATCCAGAATCAAAAAGAAGTAGCCCACCTGTTTCCTCAAAATATTGAAGACATCGCCTAATAAGGGATTCCAATTAGTTGCCTCCTATAAACCAGTATGTCAAATGGGAGGCAAGTTGTTGGCGGTTCAGTTTGTTAATATGGTATAAAAATAAAACTATTTACAAGAGCAACTTCCAAAATCCAGAAATACAACTTTCATCACCTCTTCAGGCTTTTCTTGAAGCGTAACTGGAGCAGCAGTGGTCACTACAAACTACACCTCCCATCTTGTGATATAATCCGATATATACAATTGGTTATTCAATTTTTTACTGCCACATTATTCCTATTTTGTCTTACCATTTCCGTTTCTGAATAATTGATAGTGTTTAACCATACCAACCACTCCTTTCATCCTTCCAGGACAGCACCATCATGTTACATATTTTTTTGGCAATAGGCTAACATTTATGTTTGTTCAAATTTGTTATGTATTTATTCCCAATTTTTTTTTGTAGGGCCCCTTTCTATTTGACATTAATGTACCAGTCAAATAACACCTTTAGTTTAAACACCTTAAACACCAAGTAGTTCCTCGGCTATATCAACACTGGTATAAAACATATCAGTGTATAGATGGGTAAACCCGATTGATAGTAAACTTTTGGAGTAATCATTATCATATGTAATATAATTCTAGATATGAATGGAAAGTCTGGTCGAATCAAGCCATTTGTTAGTGTAAAAATCCATAGTAGGAAAATGTATAGCCGTTCAATGACAACATACAAACGTAACCCCCTTTTTCTAAGTTTTTGGGATTGAACATTTTGAATTTGACTCACCCCCTTTTGAAATTCACAATTGACTCACACAGCAGCTAGGATAATTAAGCCAATACAATTTCAAAGAACTGATATCTAACAAATTCAATAACATTTTCTTTATCAACTGATTCTGCTTTACATGGGTCCACACTAATAGGTCTAGTGTGTCCTTGGTCTGGTGGAGACACATGTAAAGCCCCAAATATTTGAAAAAAAAAACAGCCTTCTTGAAAATACATCTTTGAAGAATTTAGAAAAGTCAACCCAATTGTCAGAGGAAAAAAATGTATTTATTGGTTTTAGTCTGCCTCCAAATATGCAATGCAATTAGTTTCTTTCACTGAAACATCTTTCAAGTCCAACTAAATAGAAAAACTGCCATAAAGAAGATATTTTTTAAATGTTTATATAATTTTTTGCACATTGAACAGTTTTCATATTCAAATTTGTGTTATCTCCTGCAAATTAAATTATAAAGCATAAATAAACATTTAAAATATTACTGAAAAATTCATATGAAATAAGATGATTTAGAACTAAAAATACGTAATATAATCTAATGCCGGATAGTCCAGCACTGGAGCGAAACATGAAATTTGTGATTGTTGGACTCAATTTACCTATGGAGTGGCAAAAGGTTAAACCTCTGGGCCTCATGAAGGTTTGTTTACTACTGATAACCCTATTTCCATACATGCTAGAGCCAGGCCCAACATATTTCCATAACAAAAACCCAAAACCCTGAAAAAATTCCAATTATAGTATCTCAAGATAACAAGCCAAATTAAGAAAACCTAAAATTCTGGTGTGGCTGTATTGAAAAGATTGTTTTCATATTTGACATTTAGCCAAATATAAAAGCCAAAGGCAAAAGCCAAACTTAACAATATATTTTAATTGCAAGAAAGATTTTCTGCTCACCATTTTTGACCTTCTTCCTATCACGAGGGGGTTCTTTGAGAGCTTTGATGACAAGAGAGGCGGCAGAAGGGACGACAGAGATGGTGGCCTGTCTGTTCTGGATGGTCAGTTGAACTGTGATTTTCAACCCCTTTCCAGTCCGATGTGGGCTTTTGGCAATGTCATCTCCCACCTTCTTGGGTGACTGTACACAGACACATGTATTGTTAGTTAGGTTTTATTTTATTAAAGTATAAATACTAATTGTGTATATAATTCATTCTCAGTTTAAGAAATATTAAGAACTGGGCTACTAAATATTTTCTAAAAATGTATAGGTGAAAACTCTTTCCAATAATTTTGTTTATCATTGATATTATTATTATAATCAAATACTTTTTTTCAGGAACAATAACTTCATTGCAAGCCACATTTTCAAACAAAATTATGTGTCATTAATCCTTTATTAAATGAAACGGAGCAAATTTACACTTCAAGTTATATAGAAAACACAAAGTTTTTATACACAAAGACGGTAGTCTCTACAAGATAATTTGCTAATTTCTAATGAACAAGACCCAAATTCCAAGCACTGTCAAACAAAACTTATCATTTCATAGTACAAATTTGTTTATGTGGTACAAAAATAACTTAAGCAATCTTAAAAACAAAAATTTGAATCCACCTGGTTTTATTGACACAATTTGTTGACGATTTACAAAATTGCTACTGAACCATTTTTTAAAAAGCATTCCAAATTAAGCGTAATATTCTAATGAATTTTTGATTTGTCTACTGAATCAAAAGGTTTAATGATACCAAGAAAATCTATTAATATTATTATCTTTAAGCTTAGTTCTGAAATTATTTACGAATTTCTAACAATTAAATAATTCATTGCATGTGTGTTTGTCTCTGCGGAATCCATAATTATTCGGAAATAATATGATTTGTTTATTTAAAATATTCTGCTAGTTGATTTTAAACACGTTTTTTTTTCAAAATTTTAGAGACCAAATTCCAGCCATGTGAAATGTATTTTAAAAAAAAATCCAAAATATAGAAAAATCTTGTTTTATATCTGACTCAAATTAATAAAAATAATGTTTCAGTTAAAAGTAGTTCGTTGGTACTTTTTAATAATGTCTATACAAACTATAAAATCTTCAAAATTCTCTTATTGCACTGTTTTGTATTTAATTGTGACAATTGTTTCTATTGGAAAAACTAATTTTTTTTCTAAAATGTAAATATGTGTAGAATAACAAGTAATATACTTATAGAAAATTCGTGTTATATAAAAATATAGTAACAATTAAAATTTTTACAAAAGTAAAAACTGTGAAATAAAGGCCTAACCTTTTTTAGGTGACAATTGTTTTCATCCATAAATTACTTACAGGCCTTTAGAATACATTTACATTAATTTACAAAAATGTATAACAATGTATTTTAACTCTATTATTTTTAAAGTCAATAGGATTGGGCACAATAAATTCACTAGTTCATCCAAGTTGGATAAAATAGACAAAAGACAATATTCTTTATTAACAACATCATCAAGACATGTTACAGAGTCAAACAGTTTTTAAAAGTGAAAACTTTATCCATATCTACCAAACTAACATTGTCTACTGATTCACTACCCAGGACTTATTGTGAAATATACAATAAAATATTCACTCAGCAATAAAAATATTAAACCTATATGAACATAGGCCAACCTGCAGATGAAACCTTACACAAACATCCAAAATTTTTACTTAAATAATTTATAAAACACTATAACAAAACGATTATTTATACACACTAAAATAAAATGTCTAAAGATAGAAATAAATAGCACACAATACACGTATTAACAAATGGTGTAAAAAACAACTATGGCAACCATACACACAATGCGTAATTTTTATCTACTTGGTAAGTAGGTAATTCCGTAACGGAAAAAAAATATAATAGTTCATTGTCTTCAGTGATGATACTGTTACTTAGAGAAGTTATTGTCTGTTTTGATATGATTTTCACTACCTCCAAACAATGATACAGTACAAAAAAAAATTATAAAAATTTAATGACGCTCTTTTCGACACATCAGGCATTTTGGGATTTTACAAAACATTACCTTTTTAAACTATTGTAAAATCATTTATTTGCTTACAGGCAAACGATGTTTCTGAAAACCAAAAGAATGCACTCTTTCCAATAACGACACACATAATCATGTAGAACATAAACCCTTGGCAGAGAATTTTGACAAAACAGCAATTTTTGGTGTGTTTGGCAATTATGTGAACAGATCACAATCAGAAATGTTAACGTCAAAGTTTAAAATGTTCTAATGACAAATTTCAAGGAACTATAGAATGTTTTACGGTATAATATGAAACCTTGAATCTTGATCTTTAAATTTATGTACGTTTTAGTTCAAACTAAGTAAAAATAAACTTGCTGTGAGAGATCATATTACAACAAAGTTAATGTGTCGAAAATAGCTTTGTGTCTTTTTAAAAATGTAGTTAATGCGTCAATAATCACTTAAAGCCAGTTATTTCTTTATTTTATTTCTTTCAGACCCAATTGACGGTATTCATGTCATATGACAGTATTCAATCTTTGTTCCGAGTAATCAGCTGATTCTATTCTGTTTTTGAGTAGTGAATACAGGTTGTAATCTCACTTTTTCATTTACTGGTTGCCCTGATTGTAAAATATTGTTGTATTTACCGTGAGTAAATAAACGTAGCTGTTTGTGTGATTACTAATAATTATGTTAAATGGTGCAAGAAAAGACTTGCAGACGAAAATTTTTGGGTCTAAGATGCTCCCCTGAGACTTATTGGTCGGCACCATCCCTGCTACAGATAAGGACATAACCGAGGAGAGCATGCCACATGTGCAGATAAAACCAGTGTAGGCAACCAGCGGCACCAGGACACGATATGCCGGGATTGCAACATTTCGCTTTGTGTGTCCAACTGTTCGTGCATTGCATGCGATCAAAGATTTCTGAGGAGGCTTGTGTATTGTTACTATCTTGTACCTAAACTGTACTTTAGTATATTTATGAGAAAATACTGAATATTTTTATCTTATTCTCATATTTTGTAAATATAATAACTTTTGTGTATATATTTATTAGATTAGTTTCTGTATAAACACAAAAAAAAACCTTAAAAACCGTAAATTAAGTAATTTTATAACACATGTACTGCAGTAAACCAAAATCACCTAAAATAAAGCAAAATCACTTTTTAGGACACTGAGCAAAAAATGGATTAACCCATTCAAGACATTGGACGGGCAGTTTTCCGTCCTTCACTTCGCGCGGCACAACGACTAAAGACGGGCAGTGCCCGTCCGCTAGACACGACATCGACGTAGTTGAATATATTGCCGATAGATCGCTGAGGCATTCACATTTGCTGCATATTTTGTTCTCAATATTCTAGTCTACTATGTTTTTTCTTCTTCTTCGTTGCTGAAAAACATCTGATATTGCCTCAAATCATCTTGGCAAAACAGCTTTCTTTCGTTTGTAAACAGTCAAGATGGCGTCTCGCGACCCGGAAGGATGTGTTCGTAAATTCGGATGATTTTGCGGCTTACGTTGCTAATGTTTTAGATGAAAGTGGTGATGAGGAAAGTGACAGTGAACAAGATGACATGATACATGAAAATAATGAAATGTCTGATGGTACAAACGATGACAGCAGTGATAATGAAAGTGACGATAACCCACCGGTAGGCTTTGTGATTTTTCGTGGATTGTTGGACGAAATAATGTTAATACAATACGTTTTACCAGCAATCATGGAATAAATCCTTTAATTTTGAGGCAGTTAGAAGAAAACTGCACTGAATCACATGTGTTCAATCACTTCTGTGACGAAACCTTTAGGGGTTTCAGGTAACCCTTTGGTAGGCCTCCCGCTTGTGGAGAAACACCACTCCTTCAAGGAAAGTTTTGGGGCATTTTATTGAAAAGATACCTCCAACCACCAAAGCCAGGCCCTCAAGAAAATGTAAAGTTTGTGCCTTACAGGGGAAAAGAAGTGAAACAGTGTACCAATGTAAAAATTTTCATGTTCCACTTCATCTGGAAACATGTTTTTGAAGTATTTCAGACCCAAACCAGCTTCTAAAGAAAGTATAATAAACATTTGTAAATAGTGTAAATATTTATGTATATTTAAAAAAACTAATATTTTGTGTTCATACAATAAACAATGAATAACTAAGGTACATTTATAATATTCATAGCATGTTATACAGTAAGTGTTATGCAAAGTGCACCTGTTTCTTACACGGAAGCATGGAAAATATCCAGTCCTGTAGTCCAAAAATGTTAGTAATTTATTCAGTCACGAATGGGTTAATAGAATAAAGGAATTTCGATTCAGATTATAGTTTTCATTTTCTTATTTAGAAGGATTGTATGTGCTAGTTTTTTATTTTGTATGTTTAAATAATCCTGGAATATGTTAAAAAACTAAGTAAAATGTATAAAACGCTAACTTACCAAACCCAATGGACCGATCTTAGGAGCTAAGGAGGAAGTAGCTCCGACTTCACCTCCAACACACCTCAGGTAAACTGCAAACAAATGAAAATCCATTTTTAACCAGCCTTCCTTGAGTCATACTTAGGCCTACCAGCCCACTCACACATCACTCACTGGCACATTGACTATATTGTTATGAGCTAATACAAATTGCACTACATACATAACATGTCATATTCTTTATTCCATTTTTATAATAATACCTTCATAATAATGTGATATGTTAAATTGTGTTATTAGCAGTTCAGATTAATTTGTTCCAAAGTAGTGCAACCAGAATTTGGCTAGAACTAATGCTAAATTTCATGAAATGTCAAATCAGTATAGAATGGCTGCACTGAAAAGGCATTGCACAATCAATTGACTTTCCGCTATCAAAATCTTCCATCACAGAGACCATCTAAATGAATGACAAATACAAAATTTATAGGACATAAAAGTGAAACTACTTATACACTCGTGCGTAGAATGTCACTTAAGTCAAACACATACCAGTTAACCTTTTTTGGATACATTAACACAAATAATGACTTTGCGATAATTTAGAATGATGTTTTTTGTTAATTTAGACCACACACCACAATAGTTTTAAGTAATGGACGCCAAAGTAGTGAATGCAATTACACAGGACAGTACACTGTTCTGACCACAGTGAACACTCAGATAAGTTATCGGGCACAGATAACAGTGAAATTATAGATAACAAAAAGCACAATACGCATATATAAACAAAAAATGGAATGTTTATTTAAATTATTATAAAGCATAGTTTAGGCTCTTTGTGATTTCCACCTCAATTTCAATTCTCAATGAGTCAAACAGAGAGCATAATTGTTTTACCATTATAACACTGGCAACTACCTTGTATATACGGCAGTTAGGCCACTAGTGTATTGGCACTGCTGAATATACAACATTAGCCAGCAGTTTCGGTAATCTGTTATTTATTTGCATATTTTCGATGTTTTGGTTTAACCCATTACAGATCACTAGTGAGCTGCGCTCGTCACGCAGCGGCTGGGCCTAACAGCACGATGACAAGCTCAGGTCGCAAAAAGCGGTCTGCTTTTAAGTTTCCCTCCAAATAGTTCTATTAATGTCTGATAGATTGGGGGATCGTCTTCACTTGTCAACTAAGAGTGTTTAATGTCTACGTTCAGAGTTTTCGAAAGTTTTATAAAATATCTTGCAGATCGCAGTTGTATGTTGAAGTTGAAAAATCATTCATATATGAGTTTACTCGGTACTTTGGGATTATACCGACCACACCCAGACATGAATCGTTATTTCACATTTCGTTTCTACTGATTACTAGATTAGCGTAGAACAATATTTCGTCAATATAAAACAGGAATTGTCTTATCGCAAACACCTCCCCATCCTCAGACAGAGGTCAAAGTCGAGCGTCTAGTAGATAACATGATTGCAGAGTCTCGCCGCCCCGTTCAGCTGGTGCATCGCTTTGTTGTACTTCCGTGTTTTACCTCTACATTTAACCAAACACAAAAATTCAACAAAAACAAACATTTACCAAACTAAACTTTTTATTAAAAAAACACTCAAAACTTGTTTTGGTATTTATTTACAATACCGTGACCATGAAAAATGGACTTTTTTTCATGGGTTGGGCATTTATAGCCAAGTATTATTATCACAGGTGCATATAAACTGGGGGGAAAGTATATCATTGTATTATATTGATGCCTTTCGGCCATTATTGCATTAAGGATGGAAAATAACCGACAAAATTTTGTCGAACAACACTTGGAGGGTTAAGGATCAGGGGCATCACGTGATCTGGGATTCGACTTTTGCAAGCTCGAGTTAAATTTTTTTTCTAAAAGAGCAAGCAGTGCGCAGCACTGCGCAGCGGGCAGGCATCGTTGACAGGATTAACGTCATCATTTCAGTAAAATTGCCAGAGGTTACTGTCAAAAACAGAGTTTTCAGAGGATTTCAAAAAATCGTAACTCCTTTGATTTTTCGTTGCAGACGAATTTTTTCTTCACTATTGTTTTCAGGAAAAATTGTAGTTTTCAGGAAAAAAAAATTAACATACCTTTCCATGGTCACGATTTTGTAAACTGATACCCTTGTTTTTATTCTTGATCACATTCCGCCACCCAAAATGCGAGTGCCTCCGGCCATCAGCGCGGGGCAGCACCGAAAGAAAAACATCCCTCGAGATAGTACCTATCAGTAAAAATATCAAATTCTAGAGGGGCTAATCAGAAATATAAATTGAATTGTAATGGAAAGGCAATGATGTACCGTGCAAATCACGTGATGCCGGCGCGGCCTGCCGTAATCAGGATTCTCGAGAAAGATAAGATAACAGCGACAACAATACCGATCACAATACCTGGAAATGCTTGTAAGTTTGTAATTTTGTAATTGAAGAGTTGTTTTTTTTCGTTTCTATCATGTTTGTTTCTATAAATTTCTATTTTTGTGTTCTTCATACTGGTGTGGTCGGTATAATCCCAAAGTACCGTTTACTCTCTACTTTTTAGTGCTTCTGATTGGTTGTTTTCCTCAGTAAATATAATAGTAACTAGTATCGCATTTAATGGTATAATTTGTGTGTCGTAATATGAGCTGATCGAAATTGGAAACTTATGATCGTCTGAAATTGATCGATATTTATTACTTAGTTCATAAAAAATAAATTGTATTTAATTATTTTGTTTTTAACAATATATGGAGATATTTTTAATAAACCGGAATCCAGTTCAAACGTAGATATGAAGTGAGTATAACAATAGCGAGCGACCGCTACTGTTCGTTCAGGAGTCAACCCCACATGTTAAAGCTACTTAAACCCTAGAACACTACCGTGTTTTGATATACCTTTGTTACTACCGATACATAAATTTTACATAGCATGTTTATTTTTGTGTTTTATGTTATGTAAAGGTTTATTTTCATGCCTGTGTATTGTGTTTGTGTATATTCTTGCCTATGTGCTTACTTAAGGTGATGATGCATGTGTTTAAGCGTGTGTGTAATGCGTGCATGTGTGGGTATATGGTGTTTTTCCTAACCCTCATCTTTATATCTACAATGCCATAGAAACTCATCCTTTCCAAAAAAGCCTACAAATTGTCTACCAACACAGACGTTTATTTACCAAAAAACAACCTAAAAAGTTTTAGCTACTTATTTTACTATACACACTTATACGTAAAATATACATTTTTTATCAAGCAATACTATCGCTACGTAAAATTGACACACGGCCAAAATAAAAATCAATATTGAGATAAGAAAAAAAAACTACACACACCCTTACACTTCGGAGGACTAACGACCATTGATCAGTAGAAGCACTGCCCAAAGCTTTAAACCGGAAGGTGGGAGGAGAGTAGGTGTGACTATAAACATGACGCATATACGTATAACTTACACACGGTAGTGTTCTAGGGTTAAACAAACCTCTTCACTTGTGAGAAATATCTCACATCTATATCATATGAGATCTATGAGGCCCTATGGCCTATCCCTCATATTCATGTAATTTTTTAATTCACAAAATACTAGTTTCTTCTTGTTCTTTATTGTTTAGATTACAATTACTATAACTAATAAGTTGAAAATCATAGGCTAAGCTAAATAAACTGTAGTGTGTCGAATTATTCCTTTGATAAACATCTAACCATTTGAATAACTAGTGTGTAGGCCATCTATTAAAGTCTACCCCTCAACATCTCAATTGCCTTTGGTTCTGAAGCACCACCCCATGCTTGTCTTTAGTTCTGAAGCACCATCCCATGCTTGTCTTTAGTTAGTTTGATATTTAAAATTTCGAAAGGGTCGTAATTCACTTTAAAATGACATTTTATAAGGCCGCATTTCCCGGTCTCGTTTACTTTCATAGCAGTAAAACTAACAAAATGGGGCTTGTTTTTAAACACATACGCAAAGCAGCAAATTACCAAAGAAATTGTAGTAGATAAATTTCTTGCAAATAATGGCTGGCATTAAAGGATAAAATCCAGTAAAATAAAAACGCCACGTGTTTCAATCAATAGGTTACGAAACACACTCCGAATGTAAACTTGACTACTTATAAACCACTTACCAATTTTTACTTCACTGGGATCGAACTTTGGAGGCATTTTATATTTATGGATAAAGATTTAACTAAAAAAATATAAGCTTTAAAGACTCTACGAAAGAGACCTACTGCTTGTCCTTACGAACAACCTGCAAAAGAGAAACGTCCAGAGTCTAGAATAAAGTGGAGCACTAAGGAACGAAGAAGAAAAACATACACGAGACCAGACACCGGAAAGAGACACTTTATAACAGAACTTTCACAAAGAGAAAGAGAATACACTTAATAGTGACGAGTGTACTATTATAACAAGACACATATTTACCATTTTTAGGTTCTATATATATATATATATACTAGCTGACCCAGCGAACTTTGTTCCGCCTTAAAGGCAAATATCACATGATCACATTTTGTACTTTTTAAATTAGGATAATTGTAAATAAAAAAAATATAATTATTCAATGATTCTTTATTTGCCATTTATTGTAGCACCTTGTGATAAACCATTTTTTTGTTTTTTTTATTAGGCGCCGAAAAAAATAACGCGGAAGGTCTTCCGACCTGTGAACATGCCACATATAATGGACCATGGGAAAAAACATGGATGTTCGAGATTAAGACCACAAACTTTTAACGATTGGCCTTGTGACTTATTTACAGTCATGGCGAATGCAAGACGGATCAGAAATTGAAGTCGTTTAAATTGAAATGGCATGTCGGTTGGGATCATCGGGATACTCGGAATGACAACTTCCTCACCTTTAAATTTTCCTTTGAGTATTGTGGCGTAAATAAAATTGTTCATCAATTTACTTACCACCAAATGTGTTTCCGTTGCACAGTTTTGGCTGGTTTAAGTTTTTAAGCATGATTACAACAACCAAACTTTAGTTGTAAATTGTGCTGTGGTAAGCCAGGTACATCCAAGGAGTTTAAAAATTCAATTGGATAGTTGGTGGCATCACCTTCATTTGCTACAGTCAATAGATTTGATAGAATGCAGTGTACCAATGATCTCATTCTGAATTATGTAGTTTAAGTCATCTACATCTTTATTTCTTAGCTACCAAAATTGCTCGCTCACTCAACCATTCATTATTTTTGAGGTTAGTAATGATGTTTGGGAATACTTTGTTAATGAGTTCGTCTTTCGATGAGACAAAGTTATAGAAATTCGGAGGAAATGAAATCAATCCGCTCGATTCGTCGACAGGTACTCGACGATTACCGATAGTCAGCAATTGCTCAGAGAAATCTTCAGCAGATGTATCGTTCAACAATGCAACTCTCATGTTTGTTGTCAGCTGAAGTTTCTTAACATAGATTCGATGATTTGAGGCAAGCGTTTATCTCGTCGGCAGCAGTCGATCTGGGAATTACTGGCAATGTTTGGCGGAAATCGCCAGGCAGTAAAATCATTGAGCCTCCAAAACATCTCGAGTCATTACGTAGATCTTGCAATGTTCGGTAGAGTGCTTCCAATGCACGTTTATGCGCGATTGTGCATTCGTCCCAGATGATGATCTTCGATTCTGATAAAACTTTGGCCATAGCGGAGTGCCATATTGCATGTTGGTTTTTCAATATATTCCAGATTTAACGGCAATTTTAATGCAGAATGTGTCGTACGACATCCTTTTAGTAATGTGGCTGCTATTCCAGAAGAAGCAACTGCAACCGCAGTGTTGGATCTTGCACGAACAGTGGCTAAAATTACTGACATGAGGAATGTCTTACCAGTTCCACCAGGGGCATCCAGGAAATAGAAACCACCATTTCCATCATCAGTTAACTTCATTAATGTATCATAAACTTCCATTTGTTGGGGATTCATCAGGGGTACATTCGTTTGAACTTCTAAATCTAATTCCTGGTGATCATATTTACGTTTCCGTTCCAATTCTCGATTAAATGCGTCATTCATTTCACAATTTGGCACTGGCATTCCTAACCTGACTAATAAACTACCGCATATGAGATAGCACATGTCTTCAATCAAAAGCAAGGCCCTATTATGTATCTCCTAATTCATTTCAAGATTGGGATTTCTTGAATTGACACGAATTTGATGTAAAATATCTTCTGCCATATTATCCTTGTATTTGTGCCATAGGTTAGATGGGTTCGATGGAAAGCATGTCGAAATGATGATAGCAAATAATGTAATCTGACTTGGAGATGCAGAGATAATTGCTTTCAATTGTAAAAAATTAAAATTTGAATTGTATTATCTGGATAGTAAAGTCTATGTTTAACAGTGATTGCAGAAACAGTTGAAACAAAATTTGCTGTTTCTCAGCTTACTCTATGCTTTCAAACTATAAGTGTAAAGAAATGTAAAATAGTAATTAAATGATATAAACATATGTTTCTTTTGTCGCATTATACATGTTTACAAAGAACAGCTGATTAAATTTGAAAAGGCTCTTTCACTTAATAACATATGTTTGCTGCAATGCATTTCTTACGGGTATTTCTGTAACTTTTAGAGACCAGTGGGGCGGAATCCTGAATCGGGAACGGGATAAAAAGTATCCTATGTTCTTATCCCAGTTCTTAGCTACCTCCCTACCAATTTTCAGCCAAATCGGATCAGGCGTTCTTGACTTATAAATAGTGTAACTAACACGACTTTCTTTTATATATATAGATACTAGCTGACCCAGCGAACTTTGTTCCGCCTTAAAGGCAATATCACATGATCACATTTTGTTCTTTTTTAAATTAGGATAATTGTAAATAAAAAAATATAATTATTCAATGATTCTTTATTTGCCATTTATTGTAGCACCTTGTGATAAACCATTTTTTGTTTTTTTTATTAGGCGCGAAAAAATAACGCGGAAGGTCATCCGACCTGTGAACATGCCACATATAATGGACCATGGGAAAAACATGGATGTTCGAGATTAAGACCACAAACTTTTAACGATTGGCCTTGTGACTTATTTACAGTCATGGCGAATGCAAGACGGATCAGAAATTGAAGTCGTTTAAATTGAAATGGCATGTCGGTTGGGATCATCGGGATACTCGGAATGACAACTTCCTCACCTTTGAATTTTCCTTTGAGTATTGTGGCGTAAATAAAAATTGTTCATCAATTTACTTACCACCAAATGTGTTCCGTTGCACAGTTTTGGCTGGTTTAAGTTTTTAAGCATGATTACAACAACTAAACTTTAGTTGTAAATTGTGCTGTGGTAAGCCAGGTACATCCAAGGAGTTTAAAAATTCAATTGGATAGTTGGTGGCATCACCTTCATTTGCTACACAGTCAATAGATTTTGATAGAATGCAGTGTACCAATGATCTCATTCTGAATTATGTAGTTTAAGTCATCTACATCTTTATTCTTAGCTACCAAAATTGCTCGCTCACTCAACCATTCATTATTTTTGAGGTTAGTAATGATGTTTGGGAATACTTTGTTAATGAGTTCGTCTTTCGATGAGACAAAGTTATAGAAATTCGGAGGAAATGAAATCAATCCGCTCGATTCGTCGACAGGTACTCGACGATTACCGATAGTCAGCAATTGCTCAGAGAAATCTTCAGCAGATGTATCGTTCAACAATGCAACTCTCATGTTTGTTGTCAGCTGAAGTTTCTTAACATAGATTCGATGATTTGAGGCAAGCGTTTATCTCGTCGGCAGCAGTCGATCTGGGAATTACTGGCAATGTTTGGCGGAAATCGCCAGGCAGTAAAATCATTGAGCCTCCAAAACATCTCGAGTCATTACGTAGATCTTGCAATGTTCGGTAGAGTGCTTCCAATGCACGTTTATATGCGCGATTGTGCATTCGTCCCAGATGATGATCTTCGATTCTGATAAAAACTTTGGCCATAGCGGAGTGCCATATTGCATGTTGGTTTTTCAATATATTCCAGATTTAACGGCAATTTTAATGCAGAATGTGTCGTACGACATCCTTTTAGTAATGTGGCTGCTATTCCAGAAGAAGCAACTGCAACCGCAGTGTTGGATCTTGCACGAACAGTGGCTAAAAATTACTGACATGAGGAATGTCTTACCAGTTCCACCAGGGGCATCCAGGAAATAGAAACCACCATTTCCATCATCAGTTGCCTTCATTAATGTATCATAAACTTCCATTTGTTGGGGATTCATCAGGGGTACATTCGTTTGAACTTCTAAATCTAATTCCTGGTGATCATATTTAACGTTTCCGTTCCAATTCTCGATTAAATGCGTCATTCATTTCACAATTTGGCACTGGCATTCCTAACCTGACTAATAAACTACCGCATATGAGATAGCACATGTCTTCAATCAAAAGCAAGGCCCTATTATGTATCTCCTAATTCATTTCAAGATTGGGATTTCTTGAATTGACACGAATTTGATGTAAAAATATCTTCTGCCATATTATCCTTGTATTTGTGCCATAGGTTAGATGGGTTCGATGGAAAGCATGTCGAAATGATGATAGCAAATAATGTAATCTGACTTGGAGATGCAGAGATAATTGCTTTCAATTGTAAAAAATTAAAATTTGAATTGTATTATCTGGATAGTAAAAGTCTATGTTTAACAGTGATTGCAGAAACAGTTGAAACAAAATTTGCTGTTTCTCAGCTTACTCTATGCTTTCAAACTATAAGTGTAAAGAAATGTAAAATAGTAATTAAATGATATAAACATATGTTTCTTTTGTCGCATTATACATGTTTACAAAGAACAGCTGATTAAATTTGAAAAGGCTTTTTCACTTAATAACATATGTTTGCTGCAATGCATTTCTTACGGGTATTTCTGTAACTTTTAGAGACCAGTGGGGCGGAATCCTGAATCGGGAACGGGATAAAAAGTATCCTATGTTCTTATCCCAGTTCTTAGCTACCTCCCTACCAATTTTCAGCCAAATCGGATCAGGCGTTCTTGACTTATAAATAGTGTAACTAACACGACTTTCTTTTATATATATAGATACTAGCTGACCCAGCGAACTTTGTTCCGCCTTAAAGGCAATATCACATGATCACATTTTGTACTTTTTAAATTAGGATAATTGTAAATAAAAAAAATATAATTATTCAATGATTCTTTATTTGCCATTTATTGTAGCACCTTGTGATAAACAATTTTTTTGTTTTTTTTTTATTAGGCGCGAAAAAATAACGCGGAAGGTCTTCCGACCTGTGAACATGCCACATATAATGGACCATGGGAAAAAACATGGATGTTCGAGATTAAGAACCACAAACTTTTAACGATTGGCCTTGTGACTTATTTACAGTCATGGCGAATGCAAGACGGATCAGAAATTGAAGTCGTTTTAAATTGAAATGGCATGTCGGTTGGGATCATCGGGATACTCGGAATGACAACTTCCTCACCTTTGAATTTTCCTTTGAGTATTGTGGCGTAAATAAAATTGTTCATCAATTTACTTACCACCAAATGTGTTCCGTTGCACAGTTTTGGCTGGTTTAAGTTTTTAAGCATGATTACAACAACCAAACTTTAGTTGTAAATTGTGCTGTGGTAAGCCAGGTACATCCAAGGAGTTTAAAAATTCAATTGGATAGTTTGGTGGCATCACCTTCATTTGCTACACAGTCAATAGATTTGATAGAATGCAGTGTACCAATGATCTCATTCTGAATTATGTAGTTTAAGTCATCTACATCTTTATTCTTAGCTACCAAAATTGCTCGCTCACTCAACCATTCATTATTTTTGAGGTTAGTAAATGATGTTTGGGAATACTTTGTTAATGAGTTCGTCTTTCGATGAGACAAAGTTATAGAAATTCGGAGGAAATGAAAATCAATCCGCTCGATTCGTCGACAGGTACTCGACGATTACCGATAGTCAGCAATTGCTCAGAGTAAATCTTCAGCAGATGTATCGTTTCAACAATGCAACTCTCATGTTTGTTGTCAGCTGAAGTTTCTTAACATAGATTCGATGATTTGAGGCAAGCGTTTATCTCGTCGGCAGCAGTTCGATCTGGGAATTACTGGGCAATGTTTGGCGGAAATCGCCAGGCAGTAAAATCATTGAGCCTCCAAAACATCTCGAGTCATTACGTAGATCTTGCAATGTTCGGTAGAGTGCTTCCAATGCACGTTTATGCGCGATTGTGCATTCGTCCCAGATGATGATCTTCGATTCTGATAAAACTTTGGCCATAGCGGAGTGCCATATTGCATGTTGGTTTTTCAATATATTCCAGATTTTACGGCAATTTTAATGCAGAATGTGTCGTACGACATCCTTTTAGTAATGTGGCTGCTATTCCAGAAGAAGCAACTGCAACCGCAGTGTTGGATCTTGCACGAACAGTGGCTAAAAATTACTGACATGAGGAATGTCTTACCAGTTCCACCAGGGGCATCCAGGAAATAGAAACCACCATTTCCATCATCAGTTGCCTTCATTAATGTATCATAAAACTTCCATTTTGTTGGGGATTCATCAGGGGTACATTCGTTTGAACTTCTAAATCTAATTCCTGGTGATCATATTTACGTTTCCGTTCCAATTCTCGATTAAATGGCGTCATTCATTTCACAATTTGGCACTGGCATTCCTAACCTGACTAATAAACTACCGCATATGAGATAGCACATGTCTTCAATCAAAAGCAAGGCCCTATTATGTATCTCCTAATTCATTTCAAGATTGGGATTTCTTGAATTGACACGAATTTGATGTAAAATATCTTCTGCCATATTATCCTTGTATTTGTGCCATAGGTTAGATTGGTTCGATGGAAAGCATGTCGAAATGATGATAGCAAATAATGTAATCTGACTTGGAGATGCAGAGATAATTGCTTTTAATTGTAAAAAATTAAAATTTGAATTGTATTATCTGGATAGTAAAGTCTATGTTTAACAGTGATTGCAGAAACAGTTGATATTGAAACAAAAATTTGCTGTTTCTCAGCTTACTCTATGCTTTCAAACTATAAGTGTAAAGAAATGTAAAATAGTAATTAAATGATATAAACATATGTTTCTTTTGTCGCATTATACATGTTTACAAAGAACAGCTGATTAAATTTGAAAAGGCTCTTTCACTTAATAACATATGTTTGCTGCAATGCATTTCTTACGGGTATTTCTGTAACTTTTAGAGACCAGTGGGGCGGAATCCTGAATCGGGAACGGGATAAAAAGTATCCTATGTTCTTATCCCAGTTCTTAGCTACCTCCCTACCAATTTTCAGCCAAATCGGATCAGGCGTTCTTGACTTATAAATAGTGTAACTAACACGACTTTCTTTTATATATATAGATACTAGCTGACCCAGCGAACTTTGTTCCGCCTTAAAGGCAATATCACATGATCACATTTTGTTCTTTTTAAATTAGGATAATTGTAAATAAAAAAATATAATTATTCAATGATTCTTTATTTGCCATTTATTGTAGCACCTTGTGATAAACCATTTTTTGTTTTTTTTATTAGGCGCGAAAAAATAACGCGGAAGGTCATCCGACCTGTGAACATGCCACATATAATGGACCATGGGAAAAACATGGATGTTCGAGATTAAGACCACAAACTTTTAACGATTGGCCTTGTGACTTATTTACAGTCATGGCGAATGCAAGACGGATCAGAAATTGAAGTCGTTTAAATTGAAATGGCATGTCGGTTGGGATCATCGGGATACTCGGAATGACAACTT
Source organism: Homalodisca vitripennis (assembly GCF_021130785.1). Classification (NCBI taxonomy): domain Eukaryota; kingdom Metazoa; phylum Arthropoda; class Insecta; order Hemiptera; family Cicadellidae; genus Homalodisca; species Homalodisca vitripennis. The sequence continues at coordinate 62,595 of NW_025779297.1, forward strand.
CCTCACCTTTGAATTTTCCTTTGAGTATTGTGGCGTAAATAAAATTGTTCATCAATTTACTTACCACCAAATGTGTTCCGTTGCACAGTTTTGGCTGGTTTAAGTTTTTAAGCATGATTACAACAACCAAACTTTAGTTGTAAATTGTGCTGTGGTAAGCCAGGTACATCCAAGGAGTTTAAAAATTCAATTGGATAGTTGGTGGCATCACCTTCATTTGCTACACAGTCAATAGATTTGATAGAATGCAGTGTACCAATGATCTCATTCTGAATTATGTAGTTTAAGTCATCTACATCTTTATTCTTAGCTACCAAAATTGCTCGCTCACACTCAACCATTCATTATTTTTGAGGTTAGTAATGATGTTTGGGATTACTTTGTTAATGAGTTCGTCTTTCGATGAGACAAAGTTATAGAAATTCGGAGGAAATGAAATCAATCCGCTCGATTCGTCGACAGGTACTCGACGATTACCGATAGTCAGCAATTGCTCAGAGAAATCTTCAGCAGATGTATCGTTCAACAATGCAACTCTCATGTTTGTTGTCAGCTGAAGTTTCTTAACATAGATTCGATGATTTGAGGCAAGCGTTTATCTCGTCGGCAGCAGTCGATCTGGGAATTACTGGCAATGTTTGGCGGAAATCGCCAGGCAGTAAAATCATTGAGCCTCCAAAACATCTCGAGTCATTACGTAGATCTTGCAATGTTCGGTAGAGTGCTTCCAATGCACGTTTTATGCGCGATTGTGCATTCGTCCCAGATGATGATCTTCGATTCTGATAAAACTTTGGCCATAGCGGAGTGCCATATTGCATGTTGGTTTTTCAATATATTCCAGATTTAACGGCAATTTTAATGCAGAATGTGTCGTACGACATCCTTTTAGTAATGTGGCTGCTATTCCAGAAGAAGCAACTGCAACCGCAGTGTTGGATCTTGCACGAACAGTGGCTAAAATTACTGACATGAGGAATGTCTTACCAGTTCCACCAGGGGCATCCAGGAAATAGAAACCACCATTTCCATCATCAGTTAACTTCATTAATGTATCATAAACTTCCATTTGTTGGGGATTCATCAGGGGTACATTCGTTTGAACTTCTAAATCTAATTCCTGGTGATCATATTTACGTTTCCGTTCCAATTCTCGATTAAATGCGTCATTCATTTCACAATTTGGCACTGGCATTCCTAACCTGACTAATAAACTACCGCATATGAGATAGCACATGTCTTCAATCAAAAGCAAGGCCCTATTATGTATCTCCTAATTCATTTCAAGATTGGGATTTCTTGAATTGACACGAATTTGATGTAAAATATCTTCTGCCATATTATCCTTGTATTTGTGCCATAGGTTAGATGGGTTCGATGGAAAGCATGTCGAAATGATGATAGCAAATAATGTAATCTGACTTGGAGATGCAGAGATAATTGCTTTCAATTGTAAAAAATTAAAATTTGAATTGTATTATCTGGATAGTAAAGTCTATGTTTAACAGTGATTGCAGAAACAGTTGAAACAAAATTTGCTGTTTCTCAGCTTACTCTATGCTTTCAAACTATAAGTGTAAAGAAATGTAAAATAGTAATTAAATGATATAAACATATGTTTCTTTTGTCGCATTATACATGTTTACAAAGAACAGCTGATTAAATTTGAAAAGGCTCTTTCACTTAATAACATATGTTTGCTGCAATGCATTTCTTACGGGTATTTCTGTAACTTTTAGAGACCAGTGGGGCGGAATCCTGAATCGGGAACGGGATAAAAAGTATCCTATGTTCTTATCCCAGTTCTTAGCTACCTCCCTACCAATTTTCAGCCAAATCGGATCAGGCGTTCTTGACTTATAAATAGTGTAACTAACACGACTTTCTTTTATATATATAGATACTAATAGCTGACCCAGCGAACTTTGTTCCGCCTTAAAGGCAATATCACATGATCACATTTTGTACTTTTTAAATTAGGATAATTGTAAATAAAAAAAATATAATTATTCAATGATTCTTTATTTGCCATTTATTGTAGCACCTTGTGATAAAACCATTTTTTGTTTTTTTTTATTAGGCGCGAAAAAAATAACGCGGAAGGTCTTCCGACCTGTGAACATGCCACATATAATGGACCATGGGAAAAACATGGATGTTCGAGATTAAGACCACAAACTTTTAACGATTGGCCTTGTGACTTATTTACAGTCATGGCGAATGCAAGACGGATCAGAAATTGAAGTCGTTTAAATTGAAATGGCATGTCGGTTGGGATCATCGGGATACTCGGAATGACAACTTCCTCACCTTTGAATTTTCCTTTGAGTATTGTGGCGTAAATAAAATTGTTCATCAATTTACTTACCACCAAATGTGTTCCGTTGCACAGTTTTGGCTGGTTTAAGTTTTTAAGCATGATTACAACAACCAAACTTTAGTTGTAAATTGTGCTGTGGTAAGCCAGGTACATCCAAGGAGTTTAAAAATTCAATTGGATAGTTGGTGGCATCACCTTCATTTGCTACACAGTCAATAGATTTGATAGAATGCAGTGTACCAATGATCTCATTCTGAATTATGTAGTTTAAGTCATCTACATCTTTATTCTTAGCTACCAAAAATTGCTCGCTCACTCAACCATTCATTATTTTTGAGGTTAGTAATGATGTTTGGGAATACTTTGTTAATGAGTTCGTCTTTCGATGAGACAAAGTTATAGAAATTCGGAGGAAATGAAATCAATCCGCTCGATTCGTCGACAGGTACTCGACGATTACCGATAGTCAGCAATTGCTCAGAGAAATCTTCAGCAGATGTATCGTTCAACAATGCAACTCTCATGTTTGTTGTCAGCTGAAGTTTCTTAACATAGATTCGATGATTTGAGGCAAGCGTTTATCTCGTCGGCAGCAGTCGATCTGGGAATTACTGGCAATGTTTGGCGGAAATCGCCAGGCAGTAAAATCATTGAGCCTCCAAAACATCTCGAGTCATTACGTAGATCTTGCAATGTTCGGTAGAGTGCTTCCAATGCACGTTTATGCGCGATTGTGCATTCGTCCCAGATGATGATCTTCGATTCTGATAAAACTTTGGCCATAGCGGAGTGCCATATTGCATGTTGGTTTTTCAATATATTCCAGATTTAACGGCAATTTTAATGCAGAATGTGTCGTACGACATCCTTTTAGTAATGTGGCTGCTATTCCAGAAGAAGCAACTGCAACCGCAGTGTTGGATCTTGCACGAACAGTGGCTAAAATTACTGACATGAGGAATGTCTTACCAGTTCCACCAGGGGCATCCAGGAAATAGAAACCACCATTTCCATCATCAGTTGCCTTCATTAATGTATCATAAACTTCCATTTTGTTGGGGATTCATCAGGGGTACATTCGTTTGAACTTCTAAATCTAATTCCTGGTGATCATATTTACGTTTCCGTTCCAGTTCTCGATTAAATGCGTCATTCATTTCACAATTTGGCACTGGCATTCCTAACCTGACTAATAAACTACCGCATATGAGATAGCACATGTCTTCAATCAAAAGCAAGGCCCCTATTATGTATCTCCTAATTCATTTCAAGATTGGGATTTCTTGAATTGACACGAATTTGATGTAAAATATCTTCTGCCATATTATCCTTGTATTTGTGCCATAGGTTAGATGGGTTTCGATGGAAAGCATGTCGAAATGATGATAGCAAATAATGTAATCTGACTTGGAGATGCAGAGATAATTGCTTTCAATTGTAAAAAATTAAAATTTGAATTGTATTATCTGGATAGTAAAGTCTATGTTTAACAGTGATTGCAGAAACAGTTGAAACAAAATTTGCTGTTTCTCAGCTTACTCTATGCTTTCAAACTATAAGTGTAAAGAAATGTAAAATAGTAATTAAATGATATAAACATATGTTTCTTTTGTCGCATTATACATGTTTACAAAGAACAGCTGATTAAATTTGAAAAGGGCTTTTTCACTTAATAACATATGTTTGCTGCAATGCATTTCTTACGGGTATTTCTGTAACTTTTAGAGACCAGTGGGGCGGAATCCTGAATCGGGAACGGGATAAAAAGTATCCTATGTTCTTATCCCAGTTCTTAGCTACCTCCCTACCAATTTTCAGCCAAATCGGATCAGGCGTTCTTGACTTATAAATAGTGTAACTAACACGACTTTCTTTTATATATATAGATACTAGCTGACCCAGCGAACTTTGTTCCGCCTTAAAGGCAATATCACATGATCACATTTTGTTCTTTTTAAATTAGGATAATTGTAAATAAAAAAATATAATTATTCAATAATTCTTTATTTGCCATTTATTGTAGCACCTTGTGATAAACCATTTTTTGTTTTTTTTTTATTAGGCGCGAAAAAATAACGCGGAAGGTCTTCCGACCTGTGAACATGCCACATATAATGGACCATGGGAAAAACATGGATGTTCGAGATTAAGACCACAAACTTTTAACGATTGGCCTTGTGACTTATTTACAGTCATGGCGAATGCAAGACGGATCAGAAATTGAAGTCGTTTAAATTGAAATGGCATGTCGGTTGGGATCATCGGGATACTCGGAATGACAACTTCCTCACCTTTGAATTTTCCTTTGAGTATTGTGGCGTAAATAAAATTGTTCATCAATTTACTTACCACCAAATGTGTTCCGTTGCACAGTTTTGGCTGGTTTAAGTTTTTAAGCATGATTACAACAACCAAACTTTAGTTGTAAATTGTGCTGTGGTAAGCCAGGTACATCCAAGGAGTTTAAAAATTCAATTGGATAGTTGGTGGCATCACCTTCATTTGCTACACAGTCAATAGATTTGATAGAATGCAGTGTACCAATGATCTCATTCTGAATTATGTAGTTTAAGTCATCTACATCTTTATTCTTAGCTACCAAAATTGCTCGCTCACTCAACCATTCATTATTTTTGAGGTTAGTAATGATGTTTGGGAATACTTTGTTAATGAGTTCGTCTTTCGATGAGACAAAGTTATAGAAATTCGGAGGAAATGAAATCAATCCGCTCGATTCGTCGACAGGTACTCGACGATTACCGATAGTCAGCAATTGCTCAGAGAAATTTTCAGCAGATGTATCGTTCAACAATGCAACTCTCATGTTTGTTGTCAGCTGAAGTTTCTTAACATAGATTCGATGATTTGAGGCAAGCGTTTATCTCGTCGGCAGCAGTCGATCTGGGAATTACTGGCAATGTTTGGCGGAAATCGCCAGGCAGTAAAATCATTGAGCCTCCAAAACATCTCGAGTCATTACGTAGATCTTGCAATGTTCGGTAGAGTGCTTCCAATGCACGTTTATGCGCGATTGTGCATTCGTCCCAGATGATGATCTTCGATTCTGATAAAACTTTGGCCATAGCGGAGTGCCATATTGCATGTTGGTTTTTCAATATATTCCAGATTTAACGACAATTTTAATGCAGAATGTGTCGTACGACATCCTTTTAGTAATGTGGCTGCTATTCCAGAAGAAGCAACTGCAACCGCAGTGTTGGATCTTGCACGAACAGTGGCTAAAATTACTGACATGAGGAATGTCTTACCAGTTCCACCAGGGGCATCCAGGAAATAGAAAACCACCATTTCCATCATCAGTTAACTTCATTAATGTATCATAAACTTCCATTTGTTGGGGATTCATCAGGGGTACATTCGTTTGAACTTCTAAATCTAATTCCTGGTGATCATATTTACGTTTCCGTTCCAATTCTCGATTAAATGCGTCATTCATTTCACAATTTGGCACTGGCATTCCTAACCTGACTAATAAACTACCGCATATGAGATAGCACATGTCTTCAATCAAAAGCAAGGCCCTATTATGTATCTCCTAATTCATTTCAAGATTGGGATTTCTTGAATTGACACGAATTTGATGTAAAATATCTTCTGCCATATTATCCTTGTATTTGTGCCATAGGTTAGATGGGTTCGATGGAAAGCATGTCGAAATGATGATAGCAAATAATGTAATCTGACTTGGAGATGCAGAGATAATTGCTTTCAATTGTAAAAAATTAAAATTTGAATTGTATTATCTGGATAGTAAAGTCTATGTTTAACAGTGATTGCAGAAACAGTTGAAACAAAATTTGCTGTTTCTCAGCTTACTCTATGCTTTCAAACTATAAGTGTAAAGAAATGTAAAATAGTAATTAAATGATATAAACATATGTTTCTTTTATCGCATTATACATGTTTACAAAGAACAGCTGATTAAATTTGAAAAGGCTCTTTCACTTAATAACATATGTTTGCTGCAATGCATTTCTTACGGGTATTTCTGTAACTTTTAGAGACCAGTGGGGCGGAATCCTGAATCGGGAACGGGATAAAAAGTATCCTATGTTCTTATCCCAGTTCTTAGCTACCTCCCTACCAATTTTCAGCCAAATCGGATCAGGCGTTCTTGACTTATAAATAGTGTAACTAACACGACTTTCTTTTATATATATAGATACTAGCTGACCCAGCGAACTTTGTTCCGCCTTAAAGGCAATATCACATGATCACATTTTGTACTTTTTAAATTAGGATAATTGTAAATAAAAAATATAATTATTCAATGATTCTTTATTTGCCATTTATTGTAGCACCTTGTGATAAACCATTTTTTGTTTTTTTTATTAGGCGCGAAAAAATAACGCGGAAGGTCTTCCGACCTGTGAACATGCCACATATAATGGACCATGGGAAAAACATGGATGTTCGAGATTAAGACCACAAACTTTTAACGATTGGCCTTGTGACTTATTTACAGTCATGGCGAATGCAAGACGGATCAGAAATTGAAGTCGTTTAAATTGAAATGGCATGTCGGTTGGGATCATCGGGATACTCGGAATGACAACTTCCTCACCTTTGAATTTTCCTTTGAGTATTGTGGCGTAAATAAAATTGTTCATCAATTTACTTACCACCAAATGTGTTTCCGTTGCACAGTTTTTGGCTGGTTTAAGTTTTTAAGCATGATTACAACAACCAAACTTTAGTTGTAAATTGTGCTGTGGTAAGCCAGGTACATCCAAGGAGTTTAAAAAATTCAATTGGATAGTTGGTGGCATCACCTTCATTTGCTACACAGTCAATAGATTTGATAGAATGCAGTGTACCAATGATCTCATTCTGAATTATGTAGTTTAAGTCATCTACATCTTTATTCTTAGCTACCAAAATTGCTCGCTCACTCAACCATTCATTATTTTTTGAGGTTAGTAATGATGTTTGGGAATACTTTGTTAATGAGTTCGTCTTTCGATGAGACAAAGTTATAGAAATTCGGAGGAAATGAAATCAATCCGCTCGATTCGTCGACAGGTACTCGACGATTACCGATAGTCAGCAATTGCTCAGAGAAATTTTCAGCAGATGTATCGTTCAACAATGCAACTCTCATGTTTGTTGTCAGCTGAAGTTTTCTTAACATAGATTCGATGATTTGGAGGCAAGCGTTTATCTCGTCGGCAGCAGTCGATCTGGGAATTACTGGCAATGTTTGGCGGAAATCGCCAGGCAGTAAAATCATTGAGCCTCCAAAACATCTCGAGTCATTACGTAGATCTTGCAATGTTCGGTAGAGTGCTTCCAATGCACGTTTATGCGCGATTGTGCATTCGTCCCAGATGATGATCTTCGATTCTGATAAAACTTTGGCCATAGCGGAGTGCCATATTGCATGTTGGTTTTTCAATATATTCCAGATTTAACGACAATTTTAATGCAGAATGTGTCGTACGACATCCTTTTAGTAATGTGGCTGCTATTCCAGAAGAAGCAACTGCAACCGCAGTGTTGGATCTTGCACGAACAGTGGCTAAAATTACTGACATGAGGAATGTCTTACCAGTTCCACCAGGGGCATCCAGGAAATAGAAACCACCATTTCCATCATCAGTTGCCTTCATTAATGTATCATAAACTTCCATTTGTTGGGGATTCATCAGGGGTACATTCGTTTGAACTTCTAAATCTAATTCCTGGTGATCATATTTACGTTTCCGTTCCAGTTCTCGATTAAATGCGTCATTCATTTCACAATTTGGCACTGGCATTCCTAACCTGACTAATAAACTACCGCATATGAGATAGCACATGTCTTCAATCAAAAGCAAGGCCCTATTATGTATCTCCTAATTCATTTCAAGATTGGGATTTCTTGAATTGACACGAATTTGATGTAAAATATCTTCTGCCATATTATCCTTGTATTTGTGCCATAGGTTAGATGGGTTCGATGGAAAGCATGTCGAAATGATGATAGCAAATAATGTAATCTGACTTGGAGATGCAGAGATAATTGCTTTCAATTGTAAAAAATTAAAATTTGAATTGTATTATCTGGATAGTAAAGTCTATGTTTAACAGTGATTGCAGAAACAGTTGAAACAAAATTTGCTGTTTCTCAGCTTACTCTATGCTTTCAAACTATAAGTGTAAAGAAATGTAAAATAGTAATTAAATGATATAAACATATGTTTCTTTTGTCGCATTATACATGTTTACAAAGAACAGCTGATTAAATTTGAAAAGGCTTTTTCACTTAATAACATATGTTTGCTGCAATGCATTTCTTACGGGTATTTCTGTAACTTTTAGAGACCAGTGGGGCGGAATCCTGAATCGGGAACGGGAGATGAGAGAGAGAGAGAGAGAGAGAGAGAGAGAGAGAGATGAAGTGAGAGAGACGGAGAGAGAGAGAGAGAGAGAGAGAGAGAGAGAGAGAGGAGAAGAAAGAGGAGAAGAGAGAGAAAGAGAGAGAGAGAGAGAGAGAGAAAGAGAGAGAGAGAGAGAGAGAGAGAGAGAGATTTTCTCACAAGGCAAATTAGTCAAGATGGGCTTTAACATTTCTTCTCGGCTATTAAAAAAAAAGGAGAATTTAGAAGAAATCCGTTATCTAAACATTTTTAGTCAAGCCTTTAACAGTTTAACTTTAAGTAAGCTACTGAATTTTGAAAATGTCACAACATGAAACTGTAAAAATTTGGACTAGCGTTAACTTATCATATAAAGAAAATTAGCAAACTTAAGTTTCTTCTTCAATAGCGAATGGAGAAAAACAGCATTAGAAGTTAAAGGAAACTCAAGCACTGATTTTACTTGAGAATTGGGAGAACTGATCAGTATAGGGCATGTTTTTGGATTCATACTGAAAATAATTTTCCTGTTCCTTAACATTGCAGTATTTACGATCAAAATAATAAATTGTATATACATTTCAAGAACTTCTACGACATAGGGTTCTTGGTTTATAAAAGAAATATACATGTGTGTGTGTGTTTTAAACGTGAAAACTATTTGGATTTTATTTTTGAACAGTGCACATAAAAGAATAGATTTGGCTGGACTTTGATTAACTCTTTAGGAAATGTTGGATAAGTCTGTATTTTATTAAAATGTTTGTAAAAATTAGAATATATTATACCTTGAAGTTAAACAATGATTAACAATGAGTTAATCAATTTTTTTGACGTGACAACGTCTTAAATTAGGTTGCGGCTCGGAGTCACTCATGAAAAAGTGTAACGCCCGGTAACGTTACGATGCCCGTCCAGTGGGTCCGCCGCACGGAATCCGCACGGGATAAAGCAGATAAATGTGGGTCCGCCGCACGGGATAAAGCAGATAACTATGTTTATTCGTGAAAATGTGGAGTGCTTAGATTCGTCATTTACAACAACTACAACAATAAAGGTAAATAATTGTACACTGATATTTCATTATCGTAAACTATGATTGATTGATTAATTGTTAGATTGACACAAAAGTTGAGAAACTGAGTTTATAGGTTATGTCATACTATTGACAAATTAATGTTGATAGTGTTAAGTAAATTATTAGTTTAAATCACTCTGCAATCAATCGTAATTCAGTCGATTGAGAAGAAACAGCGCGTATTGCTAGTCAAACATTTAAAATAACAAATTATAACCTCTAACCTGTCATAACAGTGCGACCAAACAAACGAACTAAACCGACCAATCACCACGCGCGGAGTTAGAATTTAACTGTGTTTAGCAAGAATTTCAAATTCCAATTTTAGTAAATGTTTTATTCAACTTTACCATTTACAATAACAAATTTTAATTAATTTCAAATTATGTACAATGTTTTAGTAAACAAAATATATTTCTATAGTTAAAATTTGTGCAATTCTTATTTTCATTCAATTCCTTGTTCCTATTGTGCAATTTAATAATATTCATATCAATAAATATTCTACCGAGAAAAAGACGTTGTCACGTAAAATCTTCGCCCGTAAAACCGACTTTACAGGCAACCATAATTTTTTTACATAATTTTCAATAACAACAACAATTATTATCAGCATAAAAAGAAAAAACATATATATTTTGAATTTTGAAGTTTTCAGTTAAGCTACTACCTATTATATACGATGTTAATTTTATTAAATCATCATACATTATTTTTATTAGCAGCAGTTATTGATAAACCGCTCGCAAAAAGAAATCTGCGCAAAAGCAAATATCTGAGAAGCCGCAGGTGGGAGTCCCTTGGTGGGGAGTGGTACAAGCACATCTTCGTCTCTGTTTCATCAGCAGTGTGCTCGCGTCGTTTTGTTTACACTGCAGCTACTTACCTATTCTATAACTTTGTTGTATTTTTACGTGTAAGCCTATACAAGCGTCGCAGCCTAAACGTAATATATCAATTTAACAGACTAATGTCACCATGACTTATGTAGGGAGATTGCGTTTTAGTGTGAGGTTAGCCGCGCACTAGCAGTGATCAGGGCAGGGGATAGTGCCGAGCAATGGTGTAGAAGCTTAGATAGGGCGGCATCAAAGCGGTGGAGGTGTATTTATCCCACCCTGCGTGAACTAAAATCTCCCAGTGTCTTTTTGTTTACTTATAGTAAATCTATTGACCTAAATATACATTGAATTACTTCTAGCGTCTATATTTAACCTCATAATTTTGACGTAACCTAAATAGTTTAATTATAAATATACCACCAAATTATATATACATATATACACACACATTACTATGAATAAATAAGTGTAAAAAAAAAAATTTTTTCAATCATTACCGCACTACATTACGGTAAAACTTGTCTTCAGTTGCATAAATTGTATAAAATAAAAAGAAAATTTACGGAAAATACGTTTCTACAGAAAATACCACTTCCATCTTATGAATATTTTAGTATTTTAATGTTTTATCGTGAAATATACACTTTTGTTATCCTTATATCATAAAAAATATCCCTACTGCAAAACGTTAGGAAGAAGCTTACTACTTTGTGTTTTCGAGTGACAATAAAGTAGACAATTTAAATTTATCTTGAAATCCGTAAATGGCAGAAGGAGTTATACTGTGACAAAACGAACTATAGAAGTAACAAAAATAATCTTACAGAGAGATAATGAGTCAGTGCTATCTTAACAGAACATTCATACAATAACATATTCCAACGAATCTGGAAATAAAATTAATACGTTTAACATAGTTTCTTGTAATAAATTGTCAATTTTAGTAGTAATAGTTTGCTAGCAATGACAATTTTTCAACACTACATAGGACCAAATTAGTTTATTTTGAAACTTCTTTTATTGTTTCAATGTTTCAAGACTAACACTTTCAAAATTATAAATTTGTTTTTAGCCCAATGTTCTAAGCGATTAATCAATTTTATTATACTTTTTCATTCCTATTTTTCAAATGTAATGTCTATCACAATGATGTTTAAACATTTCTTTATTGCTAAAAGGCTAATGAATTATTTTCGTGAAATTTAATTTTGGAAATTTTAATTAGTATACGGTACTTGTTTTAGATAATGTCACTGATAAGTGACGAAATAATATTTTGAAACAACAAATAATAACTTAAACGACTTGACTCCTTCTCTGCCTAAATAAATTATAATTCTACAACTGTACAGCCTTTTTTATGGAACGTTGATGAGCATATGATCGACTCAAAAGTTTGAGCATCATGTGAAAAAGCGGTAAGTACGGAATAAGTATTATTTCAAGTTATTGAACTTTCGTTTTGTAATTACATTTATATACTATTATCTTATTGAAAAATGGCACACGCAGTTGGTAAATATATTATGAGTGTAATTCTGAAAAAAATTTGTTATTTTAGCATAATATCGGTACTGTATTACCTGCGAATATTATACTATGGAAAGTGTTTATACTGTTTAGTCTTTGACTAACCATATCCAGCTCATCGTGAGTTTGGCAACGTTGCTCTATGAGTTCTCACTTCTGGCAACGTTGTCAAATTTCAAGTATGTATACCGTAGTACGAAGTGCGAGTCACCGACCTACCACGAATCAGCTATACGGTCGTGGTCTGTGGATGAGATTGAGACTCTAGAGCAACGCGAGTTGGGAAGAAGGTGATACTGTTGGACAAAGTTAATTGTTTCTATTAATTTACCTTTAGCCTTTTATAATGGCTGAGACGAAGAAGTAAGTACAAATTTATCTATTAGCAGTTGATATAGTTTCCTATTAGCTTGTATTTTGTATTAATACGTTATAAAGTAAATTATTTTTATCTCAGAGAATGGCTCTGTTCCTTCAAAAGTACATTGTCATTGTGGTGTTGCGATTGTAGCATTGTACAATTTCTTTGTTTCAGCTTGTCTTATTCTATCACAGATTTTGTTTTGAAATTGAGGAGTGCTGATAGTTTTAGATGTTTATTTAATATGATCTAATGTATAATCTGTAAAGTTTATTCTATACTTTGGTATATTTTCCTAAAAGGCCTAGGGCAACTATGGGTTGTTGAAATGTCTAAGGTCTTTAATTTAAGATTAAGATTAATCAATTTAAGATTAGGATACTTATAATATGTATCATGTACCTGGTGAAATCAGCCAGCCTAAGTTAAATAATAAATATAGCCTAGGCTAGACTATAACATTAAAGATAAAAAATAATCTTAAGTTTTCAAGTATTTAACTTGCTCTACCATAGTTTCACAGATTGGTCCTTTCACTAGCTAGGATTTCATATGACCTTAATCAAGATAGACTTATATAATTCAACCATCTATTGTAGTTCTCGGCATAGCCCAGGCCCATTTGCTATGGATATTCAAATTCTTCCAATGATTTAAGCGTTTTATATTTTAATTTATATTATTTATAACGGCTACAGTATAATAAGCGGTCACCAACACAATCGAATCGTCAATGTTCATTACTATTTACAAGTACTTAAAACAACAAATTGTCGGATCAAATTACGTAATAGATGTTCCAAATAACAATGAAGTTCTCCTGGTTTTAAACCTTTGAAATGAATATATTAACAATTAATTAAAAAAAACTATTTTTATAAATAGTTAGGCTGCAGTTTAATAAGCGGCTACCACGACAATCGAATCATAAATATTGATATTCTTGAGAATGCATTTGATCTTTGAAAGTTATTTATGTGTTTTGGTTGTGGATTACGTGAGCAGTTAAAATATTAGGAAATTAATTTTATTCCTTTTAATTGGTCTTTGTGTTTTTTCAAAGTGAGAGTATGAGTTAGTTGTTAAAATCGTGTGTTACTTTAAGGGGAGTCCAACACTAAAAAATTTTAAAATTTAGTTTTTTTGTTTTATTAACAAATTTAGTATTTTCTGAACATTTTAATACCAAAAACATGGTGTCAACTTGATTTTAAATATTTTTAAATAATTTTTGAAAACATGCCGTCGCACATTTTGATTGCTAGAACTTCAGCACCAATTGCCTCACATCAGTGGGTTTTCATACAATAGCTATTTATAGTACATGTATTATTTGAGTGGTTTTAGTTTGTAGTTTTTGTTTATCAGGTTGGCAATAGTTATTGTTTCAATTACCCAGAAATCTGTGTTGTGTTGAATCAGCTGACGACTTTCAGTTTCAACAACGTTGTGTGGACCAGGTTGCCGAAAAATGTTTTTTGTTGGCCGTAAAACACTCGAACTAGGGGTGTACGATGCCATAATAATTTCAATAATGGAAACCTGGGTAGATTAGAAGTTTTTAAGCATTTGGGAATCTCAGATATCGGTAGTAACACAATAGACGCTTTGAAGGTTGCTGAAAAAGCTCGAATCAGAAAATCGGAGTACGCAGCGGGGTTGGCATCCAAGGAGTCCAGGATCAAGAGAAGAAGGGAAAGATCGAGAGAAGAAGAAGTGGATGATACTGAGTACTGCCCTGGAGGATTTTAAAAGTGTGTGATCAAAGATTATCAGTAAATTGTCAAATTAAAGTACAATATTCAAAGAATTTTTTGTTTATCGTTGATTTCCGAAAATAAGTTTTTTTCATACTTAGGTACACATATCTTAAGTACCGTTGGAGATATTTTGATGAAATTTTTTCTGCACTTCCTTTATTCTATAAGTAAGCTTTGGACCTAAAAGATTTTAAATTGGTAGAAAACTGAACTAGGAAAAAATATTTTGGTACTTTGGGATTATACCGACCACACCCAGACATGAATCGTTATTTAACATTTTGCTTCTACTGATTACTAGATTAGCGTAGAAGACTATTTCGTCAGTATAAAACAGGAATTGTCTTATCGCAAACCCCTCCCCATCCTCAGACAGAGGTCAAAGTCGAGCGTCTAGTAGATAACGTGATTGCAGAGCCTCGCTGCCCGTTCAGCTGGTGCATCGCTTTGTTGTACTTTCGTGTTTTACCTCTACATTTCTCCAAACACAAAAATTTAACAAAAACAAACATTTACCAAACTAAACTCTTTATTAAAAAAACACTCAAAACTTGTTTTTATTCTTGATCACATTCCGCCACCCAAAATGCGAGTGCCTCCGGCCATCAGCGCGGGCTTCGACAGCACCTTCGGTGCTGCCCCGCGCTGATGTCGACGAAAGAAAAACATCCCTCGAGATAGTACCTATCACTAAAATATCAAATTCTAGAGGGGCTAATCAGAAATATAAATTGAATTGAAATGGAAAGGCAATTATGTACCGTGCAAATCACGTGATGCCGCACGGCCTGCCGTAATCAGGATTCTCGAGAAAGATAAGATAACAGCGACAACAATACCGATCACAATACCTGGAAATGCTTGTAAGTTTGTAATTTTGTAATTGAAGAGTTGTTTTTTTCGTTCTATCATGTTTGTTTCTATAAATTTCTATTTTTGTGTTCTTCATACTGGTGTGGTCGGTATAATCCCAAAGTACCAATATTTTTATAAATAAATTAATTGTAAAAAACATGTTTTTTAAATAAAAATTGTTAAAACTTTTTTATGTATTTTTGAACATTTATTTTTCGTTCAATGCCTCAGCAACCATACATAAGTAACTGCAAAAAATTTCAAAAGTGTACTATTAGTAGAACAGGAGATAATTGTACCGAAAATATGTCAATTTAACATGGGCGGTATAGGGACGTTGGACTCCCCTTAAATTGAGAAGAGCTATCCTATTTTAAACACTATTTGGTTTGTTGAAATTTTGATGCAATTTCTATGCATTATTTTCAAATTTATTTTTTATCCAAACCAGAAACAAGATTCATGATATTAACCTATTACATGCAATCGTCCTACTGAACAAAACAATATAAGGTTTTACGGTATGAAAATGACTAATAATTAGTTTTAGATCTTTAAAAGTGGAACTACAACAATCCACTAAAGCGTAGTGGGCTACGTTTCTTGTTAGATAGTAGGAAGTTATGATCAGATGAATTTCAAGTTACATTTCCTATAAAGCAATAATGGCCGGAGGTATTCGTGATCAGACCATTTAGAATCTGATTAGGTCTAGTTACTGATAGGTACTATCTTGAGGGATGTTTCTCATATTTCGCCATCAGAGTGGGAGCTCCCTGCACTGATGGCCGAAGGGAATTGTGTCAAGCTGATATGGGACTTTTATTCTTAGAAGGTCCAAATTAACAAACACGTCTTTATTTGGGTGAAATTTTCCTGATTTCAGCATTATTGTCATTTTATGTATCCAAAGGTGGCATAACAGCTGACTTCAGCAGCAACCAATATGAGGTTGACTTACGATCATAACAAAACCATGTGACCCTCGTAGAACAATGAAATTATTACTCATGGTGTGAAAAAAGTAGTTCCACTTTTAACCCTTTGAGTGCCACAGCGTCGCTAATTTTGACGGTATGAAGAGTGCATAAAGTGCCAGCGTCGCCAATTTTGACGTTTCGAATTTTGATAATATTTTATTTAGTACAAGATTATTTTGGCCAACTTACCAGACAGCTGTATTCAATAGGTTCCAAACTATTAATAAATACGAGTTTTATGTTGTTTCTCTACTATTTTATCTGTGAAACTTATGTTGTTTGGGTACTTATCAAGAAGCCACTATTTTTGGACGAGTTTTTCTTATTGGGGACAAAATAAATTACATTAGAAAAACAACTGACTTTATTTAACCTATTTTGGAATTTATAAGTTATTACGACAATCAATTAAATAAAAAACTACAAGAACAACGTTTCATTATTCGAAAATGTCGTGTGTCTATTTCGAGACGATTTGGAGATAGGAAGTATGACTCATCGAGTATTTTTCGATTCATTATGGAAGAAGGAACGTATAATGAAGTTTATTTTGATCTCTGATAAGGAAAACTCGTCCAAAAATAGTGGGCTGTGTTAATAGGCCTATCGAAGTACCTGTGCAATGATTCCGTCTTCCAGTCACACTACGTAGCGGACGAGTACCGTGTTGCGTAACGGACTTTCTTGTTGTTTATGTGCCAATAACCAAGCATTTGAGTAAATACAAAATAAAATAGTAACTGTTACAGTATTGTACTGTATTTCTTTACAAAATTATTGTAGTGATTTGAGTTGTGTCCAAGCTAAAATTGTGAATTTTCAGTGTAAATATTAGGGTTATTATTTAGTAAATGTAATTTTTTATGTAAATATGTTAGCAAGTATTTGTTTCTACATTTACTAATCATATTTATTTGTGTTATATTGATGTTTTATTAGATTTATTGGGAAAACTACATCATTACTAAGTAATTTCTAAACTCTGACAAATGAAGTACAGTTTATAAAATGTCGATACCGGGCAGCATTTTGTTAATACATATAATACCATGTTTTTAAAATTCTAGAATAAGATATTACACATGGGTTTTATTTAGAATCATATGGCCTTTATCATGGTATTTAAAGAAAAAAAATCTTAAAAATACCGTATACACACAAATTAGGTCAAAACTTAACTTTTTATACAAAAGTAAAAAACTTTTTTTATAAATACTAAAATTTTGATATTTTTATAAATCAAATTTTATTTGTAACAATATGTATCATATTCTGCATTTTATAAGAAAAAAAACAACAACAGAATGATGAAAATCTGTTTGGTAGTTATTTTAAACAGCTTTTTTCCCAAAAGCTTACAAATATGCGAAAAACAGCGTGGCACTTTATGTATATGCCTTTGGAAAATACCCGTGGCACTCAAACGGTTAATGTTCGATAACTTCGTTATTTGTCATTTACACACATTGAAACCTTATATTTCAGTGTCATTGGGTTCAGGAGGACAATAGCAATAGATTAATAAAGCGAAACTCGTATTTTGCCACTCTGGCTGTTAAGTTTACACTTACCACTAATGCTGAAATCTGGGGAATTTTGACCCAATAAAATAAATGCAAATTGATAAAGCAAACAAATATTATAAATTTACCTAACCATAACTTCCTACTATCTTTGTAAGAAAAGTTCCACTTTTAATGTTTTTAAAATTCAATATTTTGACCATTTTCATCCCATAAAACTTTGGTATTATACCAACTACACTTATTATTTCTGAAAACGGGTGTATTTAGTTGTGTTTTGTTCAAAAACTAGCCTATATAGAACCATCTCTAGTGAATAGAACTCAAACATTGTTTACTCACACAACACTCCCTACAAGACCACTCCCCCCCCACAGCCAACGAGACTCCACCCGGTGCCTGTCAGTGTCTGCTGGACGGGCATTCGTGGCGTCTTACTACTCTGTCCACTGCGTTCTTGTGCGGTCTATCTAATCGTGTTGCTGAATTGCGTATGTGTTGCTGATTGTACTATGAAAATACCACACCCTATTATTTCTGAAAATAAAGATAAAGTAACCAAACTGAAACAAATCTTTATTGACGAAAATACAAACTTACAATATTTAAGGTGTACCGCTTTAACTGGGATGACCAGAACTGGACAGTGTCGGCAAGAATTGCGTCGAATGAATTTCTGCCGTACTCTGCTGCTACCTCCAACCGCCACATGTACTCAGCTAGGTGAGAATCGAGGTAGTGCCGTGCTGTACCATGATGTCTTTAGTTTCGCCATTTAGCTAACCCCACATCCTTTCGACTTGCTGTGTACTTGCGACTGTGTCTGGGTCCAAGAAGTTTTATTTACGATTTACTGTGTAATGAGTAAAACCAGCATCCTCCAATTTGCGAGTTTTATACCCCTACCAGTTATAATAGTGCTGCTTGGTTTAATAAGCGGGGCAATTTGCTCCTTTAATGTGTTTACTCTGCGGTTAGGTACTCTAACAAGAAATCTCACTTGTTTCCCTACAAAAAAATACCCACTGTTGTGGCAATGCGAGGCGGCAATCCATTCAACGCAATTCTTGTTGGCACCCAGTTCTGGTTGTCCCATTTTAAAGTTCTCTTGAAAAATGTTCTGTTTGTATATAAATTTCTCACTAATTTTATATCAGAAAAAAAATTGTACATGAAGACATGATAACCTTTTGGTAAGTCATTGCAACCCATCAGCAGATTTGTACGACTGAGTAGCCAAGACTGTTTTCTTAAATTTCAACTCTATATTGGGCATTCTCCTTTTTCCATTTTCCTTTGTAATAACATATGCTAAGACAGTAGTTGGAAATGGAGTCACAAAGAACCCCAAACTTTATCCTCAATGGCGGTGATGCTTATTTAGCATATATTGCATAAGTTGAGATTGGCTCTTGGTTCCAATGATTGATTCATGAACAGAAAGCTGCTGATTGCCTTTATAGTAAAATTTAAACAATCTATTGCACTGTTGAAGAAGTGGTCAGAATGTTAGAACAGCATCATAGTTAGGCTCATCTACTCTAGGTAGATCTCTATTATTCATAATATGAAAGAAAGCTGAGTACAACATTAAGTTCATTTCTTTGAAACAATTTTATAAGCAAAGGTGTTTCTTGGGAGAGAGACACTTGTAGATCAGTGTGACTTGATGGTGTTTATCTAATCAATACCATGTTCAAAATCATAGACTTTGACCTTAATTAGGCAACTTTCTAAAGCTAAAGCATAATAATATAATATTGCTTTTTGAGAATTTTTGTTATATTACTACACTGGGTACTTTGGGATTATACCGACCACACCAGTATGAAGAACACAAAAATATAAATTTATAGAAACAAACATGATAGAACGAAAAAAACAACTTTTTAATTACAAAATTACAAGCATTTCCAAGTATTGTTGTCGCTGTTATCTTATCTTTCTCGAGAATCCCGATTACGGCAGGCCGCGCGGCATCACATGATTATTTAAGTTTTTTTGCACGGTACATAATTGTCTTTCCATTACAATTCAATTTATATTTCTGATCAGCCCCTCTAGAATTTGGTATTTTACTGATAGGTACTATCTCGAGGGATGTTTTTCTTTCGTTGACATCAGCGCGGGGCAGCACCGCGGTGCCGAAGCCCGTGCTGACGGCCGGAGGCACTTACATTTTGGGTGGCGGAGTGTAATCAAGAATAAAAACAATTTTTGAGTGTTTTTTTTCAATAAAGAGTTTAGTTTTTGTTTGGTAATGTTTGTTTTTATTGAATTTTTGTGTTTGGAGAAATGTAGGGGTAAAACACGGAAGTTCAACAAAGCGACGCACCAGCTGAATGGGCGGTGAGACTCTGCAATCACGTTATCTACTAGACTGCTCGACTTTGACCTCTGTCTGAGGATGGGGAGGGGTTTGCAATAAGACAATTCCTGTTTTATATTGATGAAATATTGTTCTACACTAATCTAGTAATCAGTAGAAGCAAAATGTGAAATAACGATTCATGTCTGGGTGTGGTCGGTATAATCCCAAAGTACCCTACACTGTGTTACAATCAAAATCCAGTATGTTATTGAATATTGATAAAAACTGCTATTTCAAACAAATTTGTAAAGCTAAATATGTTATATAAATGTATGCTATATCACAGTGACTAATATGGGTATATCGTCGTTTGGTGATTGGCGACTCTACCTCATTGTCTTGAGACCAACCAAACAAATATTGTGTTTGTTTTAGCATTCTGGGTTAGTGACATTTCAGCAAGAAAGTCATGTACTTGTAACCACACTAGATCTAGCCTTTCGTTATTATTAAGTATTTATTCAGTTTAGAGACATCCAGTTTTTTTGTCCTAAAAACCATTCAGAACTCCTCCGATAGCGTATACTAAAGCAGAAATGGACCATTTAGAGTGATTAAAAATTATTTAAGGAAGTTGTGGCAGCAAATAAGTTATAATGGTTGGCTCAGGTTGGCCCTACAGGTAGCTAGAGAAGAGTTTCAATTAGTAAAGGGTCGGTTTTACTGGTGGTTATTTTTTTTTTTTTTTTCTTAGTTAGCAGTTCTTTCATGTGGGTTACCTTGCCCTATTATCCCTCCAATATTATTAGTTATCCCCACTTTGAACCCAATTCTCTCCTGGTCCCCTAGTTTTTGTTGATGACTACTAATGTACAATACGTCTCTTTTGTCCTTCCATTTTGCCACCATAACTCCATTGTGATATTTAGCTACTGTTTCACCTCTCTTCAGTTTTTTGTTTTACAACTTCTTTGGGATTATCAACTCTGTCTATTCGAAGAGTTTCCTGTTATGTAAGTTCTCTTTTCAATAAGTGCTTTTGTCAACTCAATACTATTATAAAAATTATCCGCATATATTGAGTGCCCTTTGTTGAGCCACTCGTCCATCAAATATAGTACTACTTTCTTTGAGTGTCCCTCACCAGAAAGTATGTCCATAGCACCAGCATATATAGCAAACTTCATTACAAGGCCATTAGGTTCGCACAGAACATACAGCTTTATGCCATATTTATGTCTTTTGTTTTTTATGTTTGAATACCAACCGACCCCTCCATAAGACCATGGACTCATCTAGAGATAACTACTTGCAAGGGGCATAAATACAAGACATTCTGTTATTGAAATATTCCATAGCCGGTTTGATTTTCTGCAATCTGTCAGTTTGGTCTTCAGATGCCAGGTGCATACATCTTAATATAATAAAAAACCTGTCTCTCGACATATATTTACCAAAACATGTATGAAATAATTCATCTTTCATCCAATACTGTTGGAGTTGAGGCAGCTTCATGATGCCAGTGTGGAATAATAGGTCAAGGAAAGTTTTAAATTCAGGCAATGTAATGTCTTTCCAATGGTTAATTCGTGATTTCGGTTTTAGATTTCCATTTAAAAAGACATCAACGGCATACAGATTAGTCTCCCTGATAATGCTAAGTAAGAAGCAATCGTCAATAACAAGTTGAAAATAGTCTATTGGATTGTTGCCAGGCAACGGAACTTTCAATCCTGTAGGTTGGCTAAACAAAAATGTTTTCATCTCAGGTAATTCATCCCACTGTAACTCAACACGGGGAGGTTTTTTCCCTCGTGTTGTTGCCAGTTGAGTTGGTAGAGATAAGGGAGGTGTGGCATTGTCCATGTTTTGAAGGCCACTAGGACCGGGCACGTCATTATCGGGAAGACAGGATGAAGCATTACATATACTTACTGAGTTTTCAAGGCCATCATCAGGCTCATCACTGTCACTGGATTCATTTCCACTTGGTTTATAACTGTCCCCACTACTGTACTCATCGGAATCTGATTCATAGTTTGCATACCTATCTATTTCACTTAGAGTTAGGCAATCGGGATTACGAACATCTAATGGTTCCTTATCACTCATGTTTAAAACTATGAAACAATATACATTAAAAACGAAGGGCAATTTATAATACTATAACCTCTATACACTACTGTCATTAGCCATTAACATCAGCAAACTAAACGTAGGACCGAGGATTGTGGGTTATATGGGTGCGCGCGCAATGCCGCACTTACGCGTCATCAGCACATGACGAGGCAACTAAATGCCGCACTTACGCGTCATCCGCATTGAATGTGTTAATCCTTTGATCTGGGTTTCTGGGTGGAGGAAGATAACAAAAAAAAAACAAAAAAAACAAAATTTAGTGCTTTAAAAAAACCTTCCTACAACATCCCCTATGTTTATAATACATTTCTTTTACATGTATTGAAACCATACATCCAATGGAAAGCCAAACAGTCATACATACAAAAATTATTTGCTTACGGAATATTTTACTATTTGTACAAACAATATTCAAAAGTACCCAAAAACTTCTTTTACTCAAATGCTTTTAAATTTAATATTTGAGTTCGATCATAACATTTTTTGTGCATTTTAGATTTAGTCCTAACAAAATCTTTACATTGCTGGATAATGTAATGTACATTTGAAACAAAAATTATTCTTTAAGATGTTTTTTATATTTACATGTTTTTTAGCGTCAAATAAAAATTTTAACTTATGTTAACTATGTTTATTTTTAAAGATACTAATATTTTTAATGAAATGAAATGAAAAATGTCTTTATTGGAGGCGAAGTTAGGTCTATAAAGTCCTCTCTACCACTTAACCTCTCTTACCTTAATATGTGGTTATGTTTTGTAATCTAGAAACATTAAAAAAATCATCTACTTTTCTCTTATTCAATCCCACATTGTATTTGGCTTAAGTCTATATGGTGCAACTAGTTGAGCAAATCTGGACAAAATTCTCCTAGCACAAACAGCTGTTAAGGAAATATTAAAGCTTAAATGAAGAGATGCTGCCAGGGCCAGTTTTATCCAGCTGGGATTTATGATAGTGTATAGTTTGTATATTCTACAAACAGTACTTCATTTGAAGATTTCAAAATGACCTGTTAAACAATTAACAGTAACTCGTGGTTACAATATTCTAAATTGGAATTTAATTGTTTTGGAAACGTGAAATTTAGAAATCCATTAAAAAAAAACAAAAAAAAAAAACAAGCTACCGCAGGTTAAAACCTTTTTCAAAATTACCTCTTCAAATAAAAACACAAAATAGCACACCAAAACTGAAGAAGATCTTAAACTGATTGAAGCAATTCATCTACTAAAATATTGAAGAAAGATATATTGATTAATTGATGATAGTTAAAGATAGATGAGCAACAATTTTGTTAAAAAGCGAGCCAGCCATTATGGTGCTAACGCCCAGTTACAGGGTTAAAATGGCATAAATCACAACTTCAGGTTTGGATATTGAATATCCACTTGAGTATTGACTCAAGCTTAATCAATACTCACTTAACTACACAAGCATAGAACAGTGGTAAATAGTGACTAATTGAGAAAGCTTATCTTCATCTTGTAAATAAGGGGGTTCAATCTCTAGTTGTTTAGACAACTGTTAGTTTGTTGTTTGCTATGCTGTAGATTGTTCTGTTTAGTCTACAGCTACAGGTATATCGCTTAGATATGAACATTTGTTTATTTACAATAAGTTTTAAATACTGAAACCTTCCATAGCTGAAATCTAGCATGTCAGGGTAGTAACTAAAGCTTTTGAGTCATAAGGATCATACTTATTTTTTAGCAGAAACAGTCAGAGAATTAAAGAAACTATGTTTTCTGAATGAAGTCCAGTAAACATTAATATTTTTCAGTCCCGATGATTTGGCTACAGCAATCCTGCGCAAGAAGGACAAGCCCAATAGGCTCCTGGTGGAGGAGGCAGTTAACGATGACAACTCAGTCGTTGCCTTGTCTCAGGTAATTTGCACAGTAAAATCTCAACCAGTAGATCTTAATTAGTAATATTACATTTTGCTATTAAACAATTGTTTATATATTAGTTAATAAATTTAATTATACAAATATAAGTAGAAAACCTAAGATGTAGTACACTGTATAGTTTTAAATCAGCATGGACTATAGAATGTGTTACAAAAAAAGGTACATTTGTTCCAGTATGCAAAAAGATTATTTCCTTAGAATACTTAAAAATATTTAATGAAAAAGTGCAATACTGTTTTCAATGCCAATGAAAGTTAAGTGTCAGATTATTGAAAATGTTTACTGCATCATTAAGAAAAGATTGTTTTACATAAAAATTACAGGACAACTAAAGAAATGCGAGTTTGATACTTTACAATTCATTGTAGGTCGTATGGTACAACCCATTTATTGTCATTTGTACGGCTACAAGTATCTGGAGTCAAATTTTTTCACCAGAATTATCACTGGGACGACACTGGTCAGCCATATTAAGTTTTTAATTAAAACAACTAAACTACATGATGTTTCCATCAAGGATTTTTTTTGCGGAATTCTGTATTATTACTGTTTGAGGTTTCCATATATATATATGTAAAGTAAATACATATTTTTATAGAAGGAAAGACAAATTTTTTGGCATATAGTCCTGAAAGGACCTTTGTACCTCCCTTACTTAATATTCAGACCCTCGAAATCTGAAGCTTTTTACTATAAGATTTGAGGGCTCCTGATCTCTGATATCCTTAGGGATGAGAAGATACACCCCTAAGATTTTTTCCCCTGATTTTGCATACGGCAGGACAGTTTAGTCAAATATTTTTCTGCTTCTTCGCAGAGTCTGCATTCATTTGTTTGGCTTAGACCAACCTTAATCAGATGTTTCCTAAGTGAGTCGTGTCCTCTAAACATCCGTAATACTAGTCGTATATCCGACTTACCTTGTTCAAGGAGTGTTAACTATCCTTTTACATAAGAAGAGATAAACGTTTTAGATTGTCTTAGCCCTGAGGCCTTTCTCCTGGTTAAGGATCTAATCCTCTTTTCCAGCTTTACTGTAGGAAAAGGTTACTCCACAGCCTGGCTCTGGTCCTACCAGAAGGATTTCTGTGCCTGTCTTGACAAAGGTGTCTCTTTTTCACTCCCCTAATTTACTTTAGAACACAGTTAATTGTGTATAATTCATATTAGCATATAAATAACATAGTTATATTGTTATTGACGATGATGCTATTTATATCTGAGTTTGAATTGAATTAAACAATAAGAGCAGAATTGTATTAGCCAGCTATAGAGCTGAGAAGCAACAATGTAATGCAGCTGATTAGGCGATGAGGTGCTTATTAACTTTCAGCCAGAACTAATAGCAACATTACAATTCCATGTATTCAGTTATTACTTTTGATGACTATATAGGGTGTACAGTTAATTCGTGTGCTTCTTTGTCAAACCTATTTAAGTGTTTTTAAAGGATTTGGATTAGTTTATTTATGTTGTGACTTTTGACTTCAGGCCAAAATGGATCAGCTCCAGCTGTTTAGGGGTGATACAGTCCTTCTGAAGGGGAAGCGGAGGAAGGAGACAGTTTGCATTGTTCTGTCCGACGACACATGCGCTGATGAGAAGATACGGATGAACCGTGTTGTGCGCAACAACCTCCGTGTGCGGTTGTCGGATGTCGTGTCAGTACAGCCCTGTCCTGATGTTAAGTATGGCAAACGCATCCATGTGCTTCCCATAGACGACACGGTCGAAGGACTCACAGGGTTGGTTATTGTTTTGCTTTATGTCAACTTTTAGTGTTAATACAGCATTAAAGTAGTTTAAAGCGAGGATTTTGTATGGGTATGTGGATCAAATGGTGGATCAACAGGTATTAATTTAAGAGGCTTTAAATTGTAAAGTTGATTTATTTGCTTATCTGGAAAATACATTTTCTTCTATATTTTCTATTTATTTTTGAAGTAGGCTACTATGTTAACTTATCCAAATTTGCTTTTATGCCTCATATTTAAAAAACAATAAAATATTTTATTTCCTGCCAAAACCTAGATACAATTAATATTTTATTAATGATCATTCCACCGTCTTGATGAATTAATTTGTTAAAAACGTTATAGTAAGTGTTCAGTATTCATTTACAAAATATTTCCAATTAACTAGTTTGTAACATGTTTGTTCGTCATTAATTTAAATAATTTTAGATTAAAGTTATGTGATTTTAACATCACGTTTTGTTTATTTATATTAAAAAATGGTGAGACATCTTAGAAGTTATATCAATTTTTGCCTTTATTATCTAAAATATTTTGTGTGGAAAAATATTGTAATTTGAAAAGTCATTTACTACAATTTTGAAGATAGGTCTAGATGTAAGTTCAGTGCTTGAAGTGAAGCACTGTTAATCCTATTTCATGAATGTAGTTAATCTTAAGTTTAGTTCTATAATTTTCTTGCCACTGAGTTTATTAATGGTCCTAATAATCATGATCATAAGAA
The DNA here is from genome assembly GCF_021130785.1 of Homalodisca vitripennis. Lineage (NCBI taxonomy): Eukaryota > Metazoa > Arthropoda > Insecta > Hemiptera > Cicadellidae > Homalodisca > Homalodisca vitripennis. Next base: position 89,044 of record NW_025779297.1, read on the forward strand.
CAAGAATGTATGACAAAAAATATTATACAGGGCATTCTACAAATAACCAATTCTTCATTTTCGCCTATCTCATTAATTTTATAATAACAGTGATTTTTAATGATGAAACATTTGTATATGGGTCTAGGTTATTGTTCTTATTGTATTGACTGATGATAAAGTAAAGTTTCAATTCTCATCAGAGGTGAAATTGACCTTAATAATTTTGTCAACCCAATTAACCTGGAGTTGCTAGATGTGACCTGAATTTGATTCTGATTAAAGAGTTCTTGTTTTTTATGTCCAGAAACCTGTTTGAAGTGTACCTGAAGCCTTATTTCCTGGAAGCGTACCGACCGATACACAAAGGTGATGCATTCATAGTGCGTGGTGGCATGCGGGCTGTAGAGTTCAAAGTGGTGGAGACTGATCCATCACCATACTGCATTGTGGCTCCAGACACGGTTATCCACTGCGAGGGAGATCCCATCAAACGAGAGGTCTTTACAAAATTGAATTCACCAGATATGGATTTAGATGATTTTTTTAAATTTTTGATCCAAATAGACTTTAGAACTAAACTGAAAACAATGTTATGTTTTGCAAACTATATTATTGTTTTTTGTTAAGCTTTAAAATATGTGAATATATTTAACTAAAGCGCCTTTTACTATTACTTTAAATGGTAAAGTTCTTAAGCAAATATTTTTATTTATGTTATATTTAACTCACTTATCATCAAATTCTAGTCAATGACTTGTCCTATTCCGTCAGAACCTAGATTACGACAATGTACCATGATGACTATTTAATGTTAAAATAAAATTTGTAAATAATAAATTTAACTGGTATTTTACTAACAGTAGAAGCGTGTGATATTGATTAGAACAAAACTAAAGAAATCTAAAACTACTGATTTATGTAGTTGCCACATTTCCCGATAGAATGTAGCACTAGTCAAGTCCAGAGGACAAGTAATTTATTTCATATTTGAAATAATAGTAACATAGTACAGAGGGTTTTGAGTGTATAGGGGTGCGCCTTACTCGTGAGTATTCGTCTCGAAACTAAGTATCCAACCTGCTAGGCATTCTCTGTTATTTTCGTCCGAGTGCTAAGGGTTAAATTAATCACTTTTAACAATTTTTCAAACAAATTTTTGTTCGTATAAAATAAAAAGTTAGCCTTGATCATTAAATGTACTTAATTGTTTCACTGTACAAAATAACAATTGAAAAAAAATAACAAATACTTGTAGATAACATGAAAGTATTGAATGAATTGTGTTTGGGCAGGAAGAGGAGGAAGCGTTAAATGCAGTTGGTTACGACGACATCGGTGGCTGCCGCAAGCAGCTGGCTCAGATCAAAGAAATGGTGGAAACTACCGCTGCGTCACCCCAGTCTCTTCAAGGCCATCGGAGTGAAGCCACCACGAGGTATACTGTTGTATGGACCACCTGGAACAGGAAAGACACTCATTGCACGTGCTGTTGCTAACGAGACTGGCGCCTTCTTTTTCCTCATAAACGGTCAGTATTTGTTAGATAGAAATTAAGGTTTCTTTATTTTTTTCTATGTTCAAATTCTAATTTGGAGATAAAGATGTTAGCAATATGCAAACTGGATTATTGTAAATTTCCAAATAAATTAACTAACTGCTATTAAGTTTTTCAACATATAGTATTAGGTGGTATTCAGCATAGTAATTGTTTTGTTGTTAAATAGATTGTTTAGTTTCAATTAATTTTATTGAAATGAAATGAAATAAAATCTTTTGAATGAGAAATCACATTAAATTTTAGTAAATTCTGTAGACTTATTTGTTCTGAGGATCCTATTTGTTCTCCGGACTCATAACATGTATGCTTAATTTTTTTTTACAATCTGTGGTTTAATTATTTTTCTTTTTATGAAATATTGTAGTCAAATAGTTATAAGGTACAACGACATGTATTTGTATTAGTTCTACAGAAAAATAACATCTATTTTAGCAATATTATGTTTTTTTCTCACTGAAAAAAAAATCAAATTTAATATAATTCTGTTTATATTATTGTCTCTCCCAGTTTCAATGAAAACTCTTTTAAACATAGACTGCTATAACTTATATAATGACTTGTTGAAGCTGTATTGTGCAATAAAAGATGTGAGTCATGGTAGAGCTGTACTAGCAATTGTCTGATCAATCATATTTGTTTGTGATGATGTGTTCTCTATGGCCCATTTATTGTGCGATATATTTAGATTAACTGAAATAATTTTACAATTTTATAAAAACCAGAAATTTTAATTTCTGAATGTCTAGTTCAGAATGTTAGTAAATTTCCTCTATATATCAAATACACTTTTAACACATTTAATGTTTAGCTATTCATTAAAATCATTTAATTTGTAACTCATTAATCAATATCAATAGCATGCTAAGTGATTAGGTTGTAAGCCCTTGTATGGCTTTGTTTATTCAAAATAGACCGAACGAAAATAAAAATACTTTTATTTCAGGACCTGAAATCATGAGCAAATTGGCAGGAGAATCGGAGAGCAACCTTCGTAAAGCTTTTGAGGAAGCAGACAAAAATGCACCTGCCATTATCTTTATTGATGAATTAGATGCTATAGCACCAAAGAGAGAAAAGGTAGGCTACTGGTGACGTATTGATAAAGCACTTTAAATACAATTTCTAATTTAGATTACTGAATGAATGGTTCCTTTAACACTTAATTTATTCATAAATTTGATATTAATAAAATATAGGCTACTGAATATAAAGGGCAATGTTTTTCTGGATGAAACATTGGCTAACTTTGAATTTTGACCTTGAATCACACGCATTCCTCATAGAATGCTACTTTTAGTGATAAAAAATGTAAGTAAACAAAATTTTTAATATATATATGCTTGTATATCTACAATTCCCCTTTATTCTACTTTCTTTTGATTTAAAATTGTTAAATTTTGTTGAAAAAAAAAGAAAGTTAATACATAATTTTTTACAAAAAATTTAAACAAAATATATCTACATGCAATGCAATGTTTCATTTGAACATAGCTAAATCCATTGATATTGTCAAATGTGCAATACTTTATGATGACTTTTAGTAACTTAAACATGTTTTTGCATAGTGCATAATAAATAGTGCATATGCATAATAAGCAACAGCACTAAGCCTTTGTCAACAACTGATTCAATTTATGGTGTATTCCAGCAGGGAATTTTGTTTCTAACACCCTGATAGAAGTAAAAGAGAAAGCAGAACCCATAAAAATACAGATTACACAGTATAAATCAGTTTGAAAAAATGAGTAAAGTAAAACTATGATGTCCATGTTCTAGATTTGTACATGTCTGTAAAATATTACGATTGTAAGGAATGGATGTGTTGTACTGTAAAATATCTTCACTCTATGAAAAATACTAAACACATTCATGATTTGAAACAAATATTGTTAAGACAAACTTAATAAACATTCATTTGAGTAATTCTTTATCAGGTACATAAATAAAAAAAATTTACAACAAATATAGTAAATGGATAATTTTTATTTTTAATAGTGTTTAAAGGAATGAAAGTATTGTATTAAAAAATGGTTCATTTGAAAATGAACATTTCCTTCTTTTTTCATTAAATTGTGTAACAATTCCCAGATGTGTATTAGGTAAGGAATTTCTTAATTTATTTTATAATTAAATCTCTATTATAATTTGAGTTTCATCAGTATATCAATAACCTTTCTGGTAATATCAAAACATGGGTCAAAATTACTCAGTGTCTTTGTTAAAGGTCAACTAAGTGGACCAGAAACATGAAATATATTAACAAGAGATAGGGGTTTTTCCCTAGATTATTGTAAAAATACAATAATGGCATATCGGATTGACTTATTTTTTTCAGATTATAAATATAGTATTTATAATCAGCTTCAAGGTGGAGCAAGAATAGTTTATGTTGTTTGGAAGTAGTAAGGTAACAATAATTCTATGCATCCATACCTCAAAGCTGTAATTTTGTATACAAAATTTTAAGTAAAATTCAAATAAAAAGTGTTTCAACTTTTATTGTACCTGACTCATTTTATACTATTAAAAAAGTAACCCTAATGATTTTTTTATCATGTCATACAGAAGTTGAGGTGTATTTAAGGAAAACAAAAATAATTTAGGATTTAGCGAAAAATTACCAATTTTGTATTTACTTTTTTACATTCTTTCATTCTTTAGCACCATAACCACCTTCCTTAGAATCTAATAAACAGACTGGTTATTGAATATGCTGGATTGAAAAATATAGTTCTCTATATATAAGATATATATATATATATATATATATATATATATATATATATATACAGAGGTGCTGAAAAGTCCCGGGACGGTCTAATAACTTTTGAACTAATTACAATAGAAGAACCAAAATTTACATCAAGCTTTTGCTCATATAAAAACTATTATTTTATGTATTTCACCATGATATCCTGCTTATGGGGGGACGTCCCGCTAGGGGTTGGTGAAAATTCTTAAATAGAAGCATAGGTCGAGTCGTACATCAAATTAAAGCTCTTTTAATTAGAAACATTTTGGCGAAAATATCTGACGTAAAACAGTTGACGCATTACAAAATGGCGGACACTCAAAGATTATAAAATACAGAATTTTTCAAAATGCAAACATTCTGGTTGTTAGAGAAAACTGAGACACTTAATCTTTTTATTTTACTTCTTTTACTTCAAATCACTTACCAAAACAGTTATAACAAATGTTCAGAGTGTTTGCCTTCAGTTTGCTGACAATATCCCAATCGATTGTAGAATGCTGATATCGCATTGTTTAAAGCTTGGAGAGAAACACCCTGAGCTTCTCTTACAATACGGTTTCTCAACTCATCCAAATTTTGAGGTTTTAGTTTTAAACACTTTTTCTTTGAGGTAGCCCCAAAAGAAGTAGTCTAAAGGGGACAAATCTGGAGAACGGTGCAGGCCATTCTATTGTTCCCCTTCTACCAATCCACTTATGTGGAAAGACATTGTCTAAAAAATGTCTTACATGTACGCCATAATGTGGGAGGGGCTCCATCTTGCTGAAACCAGATATTTTCATTAAACAGATGCCTTACCTCATCACATGATCTAATACGATCACCAAACCCGCGCATCATTAATAAAGTTATTCTTTCTCTCTCGGAAAGCGCCATAGCAAAATAAACTAGCACTACTGAAACTACTTGCAAAAATTAGGGCTTGAAGACTTCTAAGTGACTGAGTTGGATAAAACAAGTATCTGTCAGCTGGCAATTTCATTGTTGTCTTTTTGGTCTTGTTTGCTCCAGCTGATTACCTTCCAGATAAGGAAGGTAATAACCTTACCTGCTGATAAGGAATTTCCAGATAAACAATGTGATATCAGTATCAGCGTTCGATTGGGATATTGTCAGCAAACTGAAGGCAAACACTTTGAACATTTGTTATAACTGTTTTGGTAAATGATTTGAAGTAAAAGAAATAAAATAAAAGATTGTGTCTCAGTTTTTCTCTAACAACCGAATGTTTGCATTTGAAAAGTTCTGTATTTTATAATCTTTTGAGTGTCCGCCATTTTGTAATGCGTCAACTGTTTTACGTCATCAGATTTTTCGCCAAAATGTTTCTAATTTAAAAGAGCTTTAATTTGATGTACGACTCGACCTATGCTTCTATTTAAGAATTTTCACCAACCCCTAGCGGGACGTCCCCCATAAGCAGGGTATCATGGGTGAAATACATAAAATAATAGTTTTATATGAGCAAAAGCTTGATGTAAATTTTGGTTCTTATATTGTAATTAGTTCAAAAGTTATTAGACCGTCCCGGGACTTTTCAGCACCCCTGTATATAAGATATATAGATATAAGTTATATCTATATGTAAGATATAGTTGTCTATCTGATATTGAATTTGGAATGGATTAATGGAAAGTTAAATTCTTCTCTGTTCTGGAGGGGGAAGAGGAGTAATGTATTTTGGTATTGAAATAATTTTAATTTTTGTAAAATAATCACTTAACGTCATCCTTGTACAGACACACGGAGAGGTGGAACGCCGTATTGTCTCCCAGCTGCTCACACTGATGGACGGATTAAAGCAGAGCTCACATGTGATTGTGATGGCGGCGACAAATCGACCCAACTCCATCGATGGCGCACTACGGCGGTTTGGCCGGTTCGATCGGGAGATTGACATCGGCATACCAGATGCTACCGGCAGACTGGAGGTGCTCCGTATCCACACCAAGAACATGAAGCTGGCCGATGATGTTGACTTGGAACAAGTGAGTGTTGAAGGCATTTGAAACTGGTGAAGCTTTTTAGGATGTTGACTTATCACTTCATGTTAGCTGGACTTTAAAACTTAATTACTCAAAACTTCTCAATTGTATATCAGCTCTTCAGCAGTAGTCATCTTGGAGAATTGCATTATTATAATGAACTTTAGACAAATGTTTTGATATGATAGCAAATTTTCATTTTAGTAATACATTTTGTATGGGATATCTACAACTCATGCAAAGATTGTTTCAATAATTACTGTTTCTGAGGTTTCAAATGATTCCAAAATGGCAGAGGCCTGAAGTCAAGATCCTGTATTGAAACTTCAACTGTATGTAGGTGGAGTATGAGTTCTTGGTGCGATCTATCTCAGCTGTAAACCATTTTTAAAGTTAAATTTATTGTGCATATTACCCTAAATTTATACTGGTCTAAACATTAAATTGTGCAAAGTCACATGTAGTAGAGTGCACCTCACTTCAAGAACACATTCTCAGCATTTGTTATTTTTATACCTGGTATACAGATTAAACTGATCACAATGAAATGTGCAAAGGTAACAAAATTTATTAATTTGACTTTTTTCATTAAAATAAAATAAATAAACAGCTCTACAAATGCAATTTTTGATCTAAAATTTTCATTGGAAAATTTTTATTAAATAACTGGTACATTGGTACAATATACTAACTTTAACCTAGTTTTAAGTATATGTGTTAGGTTAGTTGTCCACTTATGGAAGAGATCAGATGCACATCTCTAAATCTAGTGTTCCCTCAATTATGGCAATGGTCCAAAACATACCTTCACAAACTCTTCATCATCAAAATCAAACCTTAAACCAACATTGTTATGAGAATTATATCTATTGCAATAGCGGCTATTATTAAAATTAATATTGCTTTAATTTGGTATAATTTCAATTTCAACTCTCAGTTTTCCCATTTTTTATGTTATATTAAATTTAGACACAATTTTATGGTATTGGGATCCAAGTAAAAAAAGGCTAAAGAGCATTCCTCATATTTAACCCATTGCCATACCTCCCATATCTGTCGGTGCTGGGCCCTGTTAGGCCAGCAAATATTACACAAATTGTAGTGTTTTAGATAAATAACCCTACAAATAGTAAATATTAACATATTTACATAAAACTTTTACTAAATTGTTCAGATTTACACTGACTTTTATATAGACACCTTTACAAATTATTTAAGAAATAACTTTTTTATTTTTAATAAACAATTTTACAATTATATATTTTGAAACATAAATTTTAAATATTTTTTTCTACATTCAAAATTATTTATGCCCTTTAAAAACTAATTTATTTTATAACTTAAACATACTTTTATGAAAAAATAGGGCACAAATGTTAATTTTGCATAATTTTTTGCATCACAAATATCTTCATCACTAGAATCTGATTCACAACCGATGTCACGTTTACGCCTTTCAATAACAATAGATTATTCACTTTCCTCAAATTCACTATCTTCTAATTCACTTTCAAACAAAACATTATTAATCTCAAAATCACTTCTTATACGTTTTTGACTCATTTTGAAACTCAAAATAAAATGAATGTAAACAATAACATAACCTTGTTAGCGCGAACCGGCAACTAGAGCTACTGAATTGCGACGTAGACGGCAACACAGCTGTCTGCTGCTCTCAGCTGACCTCGGCTGTGCATTGTTTATACTTTATTGTTCTCATCAATGACGTAATTTATTTAGTTTACAAAACCTTTTTTAATAGATAAAGTAATGTAGATAAACAGAGATGTAGAGAAAACTCGTAGTTGTACATGTGGGTCCTTTTTCCATACTACAAGATAACTCGTAGTTGTAGGCCAATGGATTAAATGTCAAGTTCTCTTTGTTAATACAAATTTGTGTGATTTAAGTATTGGCAACAAATATATTTTTTAGTATCATACATAAGCTAAAACAAGAGTTAGATATGACATATATAAATATTAATTTCAGATTGCCGCAGAGTCTCATGGTCATGTGGGTGCTGACTTAGCTTCCTTGTGTTCTGAAGCAGCTCTCCAACAGATTCGTGAAAAGATGGATCTCATAGACTTAGAAGATGATCAGATTGATGCAGAAGTACTGAACTCTCTAGCTGTTACCATGGATGATTTCAGGGTAAGTTGTAATGTTTGTCTAAAGTACAATGTACAGTACAATTAATAAAACAAAAAACAATTTTTTAAATAAAATTTGAGAGTATAATTAGTTGGTCTATAAAGTATTGACAACAAATACATTATATGACTAATAGATCAAATTAAACCATTACAGATCTTGGAATTTTGGCATAACTGCTTGTTTTGTTACAGTATGCAATGAGCAAGAGCAGCCCGAGTGCACTTCGTGAGACCGTTGTGGAAGTGCCCAATGTCACGTGGGATGACATTGGTGGACTACAAAACGTCAAGCAAGAACTGCAGGAGCTGGTGCAATACCCTGTGGAACATCCTGACAAGTTCCTCAAGTTCGGTATGCAGCCATCTCGTGGTGTACTCTTCTATGGGCCTCCTGGATGTGGTAAAACTATGCTTGCCAAGGCCATCGCTAACGAGTGCCAAGCCAACTTCATCTCTATTAAGGGTCCTGAGCTGCTCACAATGTGGTTTGGAGAGTCAGAAGCCAACGTCAGAGACATCTTTGATAAGGTGAGATGGTTATAAGTAAAATACGATTATACAAATGTTCATGGAGGAATATATATTTTCCAATATGTTTTTTTTTTTATCCAGTATGATTTGAAGAAGTCAATATTATGTTCTTGAACTTCTTCAGCTCACAGAATGATTAAAGTGTTACTCCAGCTACTTACATTATCATTTAATTTCTTTGTTTGCACTTTGATGACTAATTTTTTCTGAAATACCATAATTATCTTGATGACTTGTCATAACAAATTTAAGATTAGTACTGGTTCAAAATAATGTAGAATCTGTACCCCTTCAGAGAGTTGCACGAATAATCATTGTACCAGCATTTCTGGCAAGTCAAATCTATTAGAAAACAATATACTGAAACACTGGATTTCTTTGCTAGTCAGATAATGAACTAAAAAAATCAATTTCTTGAAAACAATTTTTCCCTGACGACAAAACTGATTTAAAATTGGGTCAGTACTGTGATCAATACTTTTGTTTCTGACAAATGACTAGGTTTTTTATATTAATTGACACTACTTTGATTAAAGGCCAGAGCAGCAGCTCCTTGTGTACTATTTTTTGATGAGCTGGACTCGATCGCAAAATCAAGAGGAGGCAACGTAGGTGATGCCGGTGGCGCTGCCGACAGAGTAATCAACCAGATACTGACTGAGATGGACGGAATGGGGGCCAAGAAAAATGTCTTCATCATTGGAGCAACTAACAGACCAGGTAAGGCACTTTTGCTGTTTTTGTCTTGAGTGTGTTATCTTCAGAAAAAATACTAATACTAGTGATGTGTGGAAGCCGAATCTTGAATCCACTGAATTTTCAACAAAGATTCCGATTTGAGAATTGATCATTGGGATTCGACAGTCAAATCTACGGAGAGTACAGGCCAAAATCTGTCTACACAAAATTCCTCTTCGTGTACTGAAATTTTTTTAATGAACCAACTTCAGATGTGCAGAGAAAAGGGAAATGTTCCTTATCAGAACAAGGGCGAGGCAAAAGTGGTTGAGGAGGTGTATCTAAAGAAAGCTATAAGGGCTTTAGGCAGGTGGGCTTGCAGTAAGTTCAAGAGTTAATGATATTGAAATGTAAGAGAGGCACAGAATGCCGCAAGATTTAAATGCGGCACATCCTAGCTCAACCTAGAGGTAACACGAGACAATTTATGCTCTTACTAATAGTTTATTTCTTTTTAAAGTCCATATGCAAATATTCATTGTTTTGTTCCAGATATCATTGATCCAGCAATCCTGCGTCCTGGTAGATTAGACCAGCTTATATACATTCCTTTGCCAGATGAGAAATCCAGAGAATCTATATTTAAGGCTGATTTACGCAAATCTCCTGTAGCCAAGGTAATTAACAGATATAAGTGTTTCAGAGTATAAGGATATTTGGAGATATCTATAAATTAACTTGCTGGATTTAAAACTATGCAGTGTTTGTCACAGGAATTTTCAAATGCATTTTTATCAATTTGTTAGGTTTCTTATTATGAATAAAATAAACATTAAGAAATCAAAACCTGCTTTTGGTTGAATAATAATAAAGTAGCCAAAATCTTTAAAGTGGTTGTCAGAACATCTGTTATAATGTTATCAAAATATGGTTTTTGGGCAAAAATCTAAACAAAATAAAATGTTAGAAAAAAGAATATGTCTTGGTAATCACAAAATATCCAAATGCCACATTTGGCCTAAATATATGCACGTGTGGTCTAGGGATGGAGGAGATAGCCAGCCAGCATTTCACAGCCAGATGCACAGTAGACTTCCTATCTGATACTTGGGAACCACTGCTGTGGGTTCATCTAAGCCATGAATATTTTAATCGTTAGATATAACCATGGTTACTAGAATATACAGTGAGGGGTCATGCTCATTGTGGTGTGACATCACTGGAGCAAGTTACCAGCTGTCTTGAGCTCCGGCTACTCTTATTACTTAGTATCAATTAATTAATATTACGATAATGCCTTTTTAAAATGCTACTAACCATGCAAGCTCTTATATGTTTGCTGATGACCTGGCTGTACAAGTTAAATGTAATGATATTTTATTTGCTAAAGATGTTCTTTCTAATATTAGTGACACTATCAAAGACTGGTCAGCTGCCAATTCACTCTGTCTTAATTCAGATAAAACCCAGACTCTAGAATTTTGTTTAAAAAAACCGTCTAGACAACAGAACGTTGACTATGTGAAATTCTTAAGGAGTTATTCTTCAAAGTAACATCAAATGAGATAGGCACATTGAAATGTTATGCAATAAAGTGTCTAAGGGTATTTTTATATTAATTAGGCTAAGATATATTGTAACTACAAACATCCTCATTACTGTCTACTATGCATACCTTCATAGTTTCTTTTGTCTTATGGAATTATTGTATGGGGCAATGATTGTAACACAAAAAAATTATTAATTTTACAAAAACGTGCTATTAAGATTATAGCTAATGTAAAACATAAGGACTCACTGTAAACCTTTATTTAAAAAGTATGGCATTCTTACAGTACCTGCACTTTATATTTTAGATTGCCTATTGTATATAAAAAGAAATTTACATCCCATACCTACAAATAGATCTGTACATAACCATATGACTAGAAACTCAAATTCTCTTAGAATATCTCAATGTAGTCTTAAAACCACTTTAAATTGTTTTTGTTGAAACAGGCATTAAACTCTACAACTCTCTTCCTTCTCATCTTAAATCTCTTGAAATTAATTGTTTCAAGAAAAGTGTAAAGAAGCTATTGATTAATATCAGCCCATATGACATCAGTGATTATTATGCTGTAATTGGATAGATACTTGTTACTAGGCCTAGGCAATGCATATAATAGATGATAGTTCATGTAAAAGAATAGTTCACTGAATTTGAATTTGAATCCTTTTTACAGCCATCAGGAGTTATTTTAGAGTTAGTCCAATTGCATTTTGAGAATTCTTTACTCTTTGATGTTGTGTGTTGATTTGATGTTGCTTTTTTCTTGTTATTTTTAAATGAGTTTTAACAGCTTGTTGTTATTTTTTTTTTTTTTTTTTTGTTAGTTTATTTATAAATATTTTATTAATTGTTGAATTTTTAGTTTTGTTGATTAATTCCATTGTTTTACATGTTTTAATTGTCATTTAATTGAAGTAATTTATATTAACTAATTGATGGCGTTATTTTACACCTATTTTCACACCTTAACGTACAAAAATTATCAAATTATAAAAAAATTTGAATTTAAAATGTAATAGTTTATCTGTAATTTAACTTATAGTATATCTATATGTATATCTAGACTTGGCGTTGTCCTGCAATACTAACGTTGTTAATACTTTTAAAAAGTTTTTAAAACAATAAATTGATTGATTGACTGTGCGACTACAGTGAACACACCAAGGTGCAACACTAGTATTTTATTTGAATTTAATTTTTTTTTTGCTTAGGTGGAATTTGTATTTAAATTAATTTCTATTTCTTTTATAATGCGAAATTTATTTTGTTTGTTACAATATTTTTTTTTTTTTAATGGTGGTAAACAAACTTTTAACATGTTACTAGTGATAGTGTTGTAGAATGAATTCCCAGATTGAAGCTGAGGAATCCATCCATTGGAGCTATTACCAACCCTTGAAATAATATTGATGTATAGCTTTAGCTTATATGCCTAATCCATTAGTTGTTTGGACAACCAGACAGTTGAAAACACATCCTTGTTTAAACACTATATAGAAGTTATTGCTAAAGCAGCTAATTTGTATGGGTTTTATTGGTAACACAAGTACTCACTGTGATCATGTGTTTGCAGGATGTAGATCTAGCATACATAGCAAAGGTAACACATGGGTTCTCGGGCGCTGATATCACAGAAATCTGTCAGAGAGCTTGTAAATTGGCAATCCGGCAGTGCATAGAAAGTGAATTGAGACGGGAACGAGAGAGAGCCAACAACCAGGTTGCTATGGATGTAAGTATATAAACTTATTGAAATATCTTAATAAATGTCGCATAATAGACAATAGACAATAATCTTTATTTACGTATTCATTGAGAATAGTACATGCGTCAAACATTTTTTTTTATTTTACAGTCAGTTTGTTAAAAGAAGAGCTGGTTGTCAAAAAATTCTTTTTCAGTGTAGAAAGGTCGGTCTTGTAGCCATGTTGTGAGCTGGATCTTGAGGCGTTGTGCTGGTTCTTTTTTGAGTTCTTCGGGCAGATGGTTGTAGAGAAGTGCTCCTTTGTAGGATGGTTTTTTTCTCGTACAGACTTAGGTGATGTGGTGGCAGAGTAAAACTTGCTGCATTTCGAGTGTTTGTGATGATGTATGTCTCTATGTCTGGTTTGGCTTGTTGAAATGGCATGGAGAATAGCATCACGGATGTAGAGTGCAGTTACTGTAAGAATCTTCAGCTCTTTGAAGGCATTTCTGCAGCTTTCTCGGTATCTAAGGCCTGCAAGACATCTTACAGCTCTTTTTTGTTGGATCAGTACTCTTTCGAGGTTGTTGTTGGAAGTTCCTCCCCATACCACCATGCCATATCTGAGATGTGACTCGAATAAGGCATGGTAGGCTGTTCTTGCAGTTTCCTGGTCGCTTATTTGCATTATTCGCCTTATGACATAAATGCCGGAACTAAGTTTCTAGCAGAGATGGTCAATGTGCTGCTTCCATGTAAGATGTGAATCCATAATGACTCCAAGGTACTTTGTATTCTGTTGTGCTTCTAGCCCAGGAAGTGTTATGTTTGTGTTTTTATTTTTGGTAGTGAAATTGATTTGGACAGTTTTTTTTTCGTTGAGTGCAAGTTCGTTGTGGGTGCAGTACTGTTTAGTCTTATTGAAAGTAGTGTTGGCGTTTCTGTTTAGAGTTTCTACCGATTTATTTTTTAGTGTGAGGACCGTGTCGTCTGCGTACATTGTGATTTGGCAGTGTTCCTGGAGATAGTCTGGGAGATCATTTGTGAGGAGGAGGAACAGGACCGGTCCCAGAACTGATCCCTGTGGCACTCCTCTTTGCACGGCAGTCATTTCAGAATGTATTTTATGAAGAGTGTTGTTCTCTACATGCTGAATTTCAACTAGTTGTTGTCTGTCAGTTAGATAGCTCTGGAACCATTTTCCCGCCATCCCCTCAATGCCCAGGGCTTCTAGTTTTTTTGAGGAGTTGTTTGTGATTGAGGCAGTCGAAAGCCTTACTGAAATCCAGGAACAAGCCAGTTACTGCACAGCCATCTTCTAGTTGATCAATTATGTACTCAGTGAGTTGTACTAAGGCCGTAGTAGTAGACCTGCCTTTGAGAAAACCGTGTTGCTGGTTTGTTAGAAGTGAATTTTGTTCTAGATGAGAAAGAAACTCTGTTGAGAACAATTTTTTCAAAAATTTTTGAGAATGTGGGGATGAGTGATATTGGTCTGTAACTTTTTGTGTCAGTGGTTGACCCATTTTTATATTTTGGATAGACTTTGGAAATTTTTAGTTGTGCTGGGAAGGCACCTTGTAATAGAGACTTGTTTATAACAACTGTTAGTGAAATAGTGAGTTCTTCTTTGCAGGTTTTTACAAGTTTAGCTGATATTTCGTCAATTCCTGATGAAGTTTTAGGTTTTAGAGAGTCTATGGCTGTTTGTATATCTGTCTGGGTTACAGGCTGGAGTTGAAGTTTGAAGTTAGTGATTGGGGGTGTCTCCTGGCTGCTATTTTTTTATGTTAATGTTGTTTGCCTGGAGTGTCCTATCAGCAGCTGTTGCAAAGTAACTATTGAGGCAGTTTGCTATTTTAGCAGGGTCCTGTAGTGTCTTGCCGTCTGCAATGAGTTTTCATTTGCTCACCTGGTTGGGTTTTACCTTCCTTTCATTGTTTATTACTTGCCATAAAGCTCTGGACTTGTTGTCGGCATTTGTAATGTAGTCAGATGTTTGTGTTTTCTTCAGTGTTTTAAGCCTTTGGTCATAGTCTTTTTTTCCTTGCTGCAGTTTCAGCTTTGTCCTCAGGTCGGCTGTGCAGAGTTTCTTTTTCCAGAGCTTCAATATATAGGCTTTTTAGTCTGGTACATTCGTCATCCCAATATTTTCTTTGTTTATGTCCCTTGTTTCTGGTTGTTTTAATAGGGCAGACTTCGTTCATTATTGTCTGTATTGTGTTGTGAAAAATGTCATAAGGCTTGATTGGCATCAAAGTCAAAGTCTTTATTGCACATTACATTTGAACATTATTACAATTTGTAATACAAACAGGTGCATTGTCATAATTTAATAAACAATGTTAAATTTAAAAGTAAAACAGTGGAATATCCTAAAAGTAAGACAGAAGTATTCAACATACACACTTATTATGCTTGTGCATGTGCTGGGATGTTTAAATAAATTTATTTTATTTAAAATATAATTGTCTTGTCATTTAATATCTCATCTGTACTATAATAGGGCTTTTTTCAATAATATTTTTTTTAATACATTTTATGAAATTGAGCTTCTTCAAGATGTTTTAATGGTGTTGGCAAACTATTGTACACCACGAATACCCATATATAAAGGACTTTTCTCTAATAAGGTAGTTTTATGAATTGGAAACAACAAAAGATCCTTATGTCTGGTGTTATAGGTATGCTGGTTTGTGTATGAACTATAAATATTTGGATGTTTGTGGACCAGATTTAAAATGTCCAATATGTATAAACATGGCAGTGTAAGTATTTTTGCTTTTTTAATATAGGACGGCAGCTTTCTCTGAAGTTTGCTCCCATCATTGCTCTTACCACTGCTTTTTGTGCCATGAAAACTTTTTTTAAATCAGGAGATGATCCCCATATTACTATACCATACTTAAGAATTGGACTGAATATATGCAAAGTATACAATTTTTACATGTGTTTATAGATACGGATTCTACTAAAATCTTCATTGCAAATCGGAACGAACTCAATTTGTTTACAAGGTGGTTTACATGGCATTTCCAATTTAAGTTTTTTGTCAATTTTGATACCTAAAAATTTGTGAGAGTCCACTAGATTTAATCCAGAATTTTTCTAAGAAGCTAATTACCATTGTTACTAGGTCTGAAATTTATTATATTGGTTTTAGTTTGATTTAACAGAAGTCCAGTAGAATTAAAACTAATTTTCTAACAACTGAAGAGTTCTTGTTATAGATTCCTCCATATTGAAAAAGTTTTTTTCTGTAATAAGAAACATTTGTATCATCTGCAAATAAAATAAATTGTTTGTTTGGTATGTCGATTGGTAAATTATTAATATATATATAAGAAAAAGGGTAGGCCCTAAAATAGAGCCTTGAGGGACACCATACAGAATATTTTCCCAATCTGATGTGACTCTATGCGAATTTTCATTGATAATGGTTCTTTGTTTCCTGTTATTTAGATATGATTGCAGATAATCCAAAGCTAGACTCCCTAATTCCAATTTGATATAATTTTGAGAGGAGCAATTTATGATTTACGCAATCAAAGGCTTTTGATAAGTCACAAAATATACCTGCGGTATACTTGACTGATCCAAGGAAGTTGAAACACTATTTACAAACGAAACCATAGCTAACTCTGTATTTCTGTTCTTTCTGAAACCATACTGCTCATCACATATTAATTTGTTTCTTTCTAAAAAATTTTGTTAATCTAGAATGTACTGCCTTTTCAAAGACTTTTGAAATGTGCTCAATAAAGAGATAGGTCGATAGTTTGAGATGTCCTTAGGGGAGTCTTTTCTTTTTATATACAGGTATGATTTCAGACAACTTTAGTTTATCTGGGAAATGTCCTAAGAGGGAATGACTGGTTTATTATCTTGGTCAATATTGGGCTTATTATTTTGGACGAAAGTTTCAGTAAAGATATGGGTATGCCATCCCAGCCACATGCCTTACTATTGTTTAAACTAAGAAATTATCTTTTCTACCTCAGTAACTGATTACAAAATGAAGAAAATCTAACTCTGGTAGTTTGTTTACTGATCTAGCATCAATGTTATGTGTTTGTACTGTTTTTGGTGTATGTAGCGTATCAACAACGTTAGCAAAATGGGCATTAAACTGTTCAGCAAGTGCACGGGGGTTTCTTATCTCATCGCCATTAATGCTTAAAATGATTTTGTCATCCCTGCTACATTGTACTCCTAGCTCTTTTTTCACAATGGCCCAAGTGGCTTTTGACTTATTTTTTGCATTGATTATAAACTTTTCATTTGCTATAATTTTTGCTTTGTTTACTACTTTTTTAAAAACATTTTTTTGTTAGTTCTTAACATAGTTTTGGAATTTTGGATCTTTGTTTGTTTTGGCTATGACATGTAACTCTCTTTTTCTCTTAGCAGACGTTTTTATACCTTCGTAATCCATTTTATTTTTTTCATATTATTTACTTTAACAGTCTTTAAAGGAAAATCCTCATTCATACACAAGATATAAATTTATGGAGAAAACACTTATAATTTGCTTCTACACAATCCAGGAAAGGGAATTCATTCATTTCACGGTCTAAGTTTTATTTAAGAAAACAAAATGAATTGTCTCCATTATATATTCTGATATTTTTTTGTTGGTTTTTTATAATTTTGAGAATTGTTTGAGTATGGTAAGGAAACGATAAGTACATTATGGTTGAGAGGCCAGGATCTGTGTTGAGAACACTGCTACTGCCCCATTATTAAACTGGTTAATATGTTATCTATAAAACTCATTGTTGTATCAGTTATTCGAGTTGGTTCTCTATTATTTATCTTATATCCAAATTGTTTTGCTAAATCCTGAAATGATTCTGAAAAATTTATCATTTTGTAACAAATTAATATTAAAGTCTGAAGCAATAGCTACAAATTTTGTTTTTGAGTCCTTTTCAAGTATTTGCATTAAAAGTTTTAATTTATGTATAAAGAGGTTAGTCATTGAGTAGCCTGGTGTTCTGTATATTGCCACAATTAACATTTCAGAGATTTGATTTCTGTAAATGATCCTTCATAAGATGAACTCTTCATTTAGGATTGAGAGATCCGGTCTAGGAGTACCCTGTAAATGGTTTTTAATTAGAATGCAAAGACCCTCCCCTAGATCTATTTCTAAAAAATTCCGTCAGTTAATTTAAAACCATTTAATTTATTTAAAAAAGTTTGATTAGAATTTTTATGTTGTGTTCATTAAGGCAAATTATTTGTACATCATATTTACAGTTTGTTATTAACAACTCTAGTTCATCAATTTTGCTCTTAAACACCTTGGATGTTGTAATGTAGCATAGCGAGACATTTATTATCCTTTATTTTTATACTACTGTTTATCTTTTTTCCAGATATTAGATTTCCTTCATTGATGTTTCTATGAACATTGATGCATCTTGTGTTAGGCAGACAGTATCCCAGTTTTGGTCCATTAGTCTGGTTTTTAAAGAGCTGTAATGTGTTTTTGTTAATTATTCTTTTTTCTTTCTATGGTTGTCTTTGGTTTGTCTAGTGATGGTAGCTGAAATGTGGTGATTTGAGTCGTGTGATCTGAGAGTCCAGATAATAGTATGGAGGTTTGAATGAGCTGGGGGTCGACGTTTGTGCAGATCCAGTCTATTGAGCTTTTTGATTCATGTGTGATTCTAGTGGTTGGTAGGTTTAGCCTAGTAAGGTCAAAGGAGGTTAAGAGTTCTTCAAGCTTATTGTTGTCAGAGTCATTTGCATGTTCGTCAAGGTTGTTAATATGTATGTCACCCATGATGACAGTGGGCTTCTTTGTGCAAAGAGCATGTTCAAGTTGATCTGATAAAATTTCAATTGCTTGGCTCTTGGGGGCCTATACACTCCTAGTACGCGGATGGTCTCTTTCTTTAGCTTTACTTCAAAAAGAGCAGTTTCGCATATTAGCTCAGACTCTTCGTTGCTTGCGCCAAGGAATTTTATATGCTTTTCCATGCCATTTTTTGCATACCCTGCCACTCCTCCTTTAATGTGAGTTTTCCGTGTGAAGCCACCTATTAGTGGCTATATGAAACTATTGTTGGCAGACCTTTTTAATAATTACCTTTTGCTTCATCTAGTAATTATTAAATACATTTACTATCATGTTGAATGTCCTTTCTTGCTCTTATTTAAGTGTAAGAGGTCACTGTTAACAATGATTTAACTTAAGTGATTATTCTCTTAGCTCAGGCGACCACAGTGAGTGGCCATGGCAGTTTCTTTAGTTAGAACAGTGAATTTCGATCATGTAAAGTTCTACAAATTCCTGTACCACTCTCAGCAGTTCTAGTTAAGCTCGGCAGACTGTGGCCTACTACTATACAGTTACAAAACTGAATCCTTATAAAGGTGTGGCTGGAAATTGCTGTAATCTCTCATCGAAATGAGGAACTAAACTACAAATTTACTATTAGACTGGAATAGGTTATTGGCCATAAAATATTTCAAGCAAATACATGGGCAGGTCAGTAAATTTCAAGTAAAATGTATTTATTACCAGTTATAAAAGGTCATCTTCAATCCATTGACTCAATAAAACCTCATTTACAGAATAAAATGCATTACTTAGTAAGACATTGTATAATTTTTATTTAAAAGAACAGTCACTTAATGGCTTGATTTTAATTGAAAACTTAACTTATTCATTAAACAATATGTTATATAAAGAGGGGTTTTTCACTTTTGCTTAGTCTGTATTGAGGTAAATATATATATATACAGCAAATAATTTATAAAAATTATTTGTAGCACATTGTTTGTTTTGAGTTGTTTTTTTCATTCAAGGGTTATACTAATGTAGTTGCTTTAGTATATCCTATCAGTTATTTGAAATATTTGTGAATTGGTGGAGCAAACTATCAAAACACATATATTCATGGAAATAAATATATATTCTGTTGAAATTGGAGACCTACGTAAGACTAATTATTTTTTTATATTGTAAAGAAAAATACTTTTAAGTTAGGTAAAATCATAGTTTCAATTACATAGTACTTTGTATGTTTACGACAAAAGAATTTAAATGACCAATCGAAAATATTTTTAAATTTAAGCTAATAAACATTGTAAATTTTTGAGAGTTACTCTTAAATTCCAGTAATTTATAGGCTGGAAGCTCAAATACTGCCATTCAATTTTGGGTCTGAATACATGGTTGTGCAATCACTGAGTGGAGACTCAGCTGGTCCCTAGGTGTGGTTCACCGAGCTGAGAGGACAACTGTTTGTGATTTCACTTGAGCTGAACCAGAAATTATAGGCTGGTAGCTCAAATACTGCCATTTAATTTTTAGTCTAAATACATGGTTGTGCAATCACTGAGTGGAGACTCAGCTGGTCCCTAGGTGTGGTCCACCGAGCTGAGAGGACAACTGTTTGTAATTTCACTTGAGCTGAACAAGAAATTATAGGCTGGTAGCTCAAATACTGCCATTTAATTTTTAGTCTAAATACATGGTTGTGCAGTCACTGAGTGGAGACTCACCTGGTTCCTAGGTGTGGCCCACCGAGCTGAGAGGACAATTGTTTGTAGTTTCACTTGAGCTGAACAAGAAATTATAGGCTGGTAGCTCAAATACTGCCATTTAATTTTTAGTCTAAATACATGGTTGTGCAATCACTGAGTGGAGACTCAGCTGGTCCCTAGGTGTGGCCCACCGAGCTGAGAGGACAATTGTTTGTAGTTTCACTTGAGCTGAACAAGAAATTATAGGCTGGTAGCTCAAATACTGCCATTTAATTTTTAGTCTAAATACATGGTTGTGCAATCACTGAGTGGAGACTCAGCCTGGTCCCATGTTAGTAAAAGATTTAAAAGTTGAAGGACTTATGCATTATTGGATATAACAGACATTGCTAAAACTTGAAAAAGTAGTGTTTTCTGCTACATACCTTAACTAGCAAATGGTAAATTTAAATTATATATGGAGAATGTTATGAAAGCATCAACTCATCAGTCTACTATCCCCAGCTATAGTAAGGAAATTTTTCTCTTTAAGGATATTTGACTGTCTTTGAATGTTTGTGCTAGATGGACGAAGAGGACCCTGTGCCCGAGATAACTCGAGCTCACTTTGAGGAAGCAATGAGGTTTGCACGCCGTTCCGTCACTGATAATGATATCCGAAAGTACGAGATGTTTGCTCAGACACTCCAGCAGTCCCGAGGATTTGGCACCAACTTCCGGTAGGTGGTTACGTTACGGCTAGGGGTTTATTCAGTTATTCAAATTTGTAACTCTTGGTTTGAGTTAGGTTATTGTGAAAGCTTTAGAAGTCTTTATCTAATTCTATTCACAAGGATAAATTTTCCTTTGCATTGGTTAATCTTTGCAAAGTTGATTCTTTCTTCTTGTATATTTACTTCATTGTAAGATTTTGTTGTTACTTCATTGCTAAAATATCAAAAGTGTTATGGCTAGTAAGAACGATCCTTCTGGTTATGTAGATTTGTCACACTGATGTGTATTATTTCTAATGGATAGGAAAATCAACAGGTTTACTTTGAAAACTTGAGACACTGATTTACAATAAACACAAAAAAACATATTTAGACATTTTCTATTGCACTGTAATCTTTCTCAAACAGTAGAAATCATGCCAGTTGTTAACAATTACTGGCATGCTCTCTACTGGTTGGAACAATTGCAGTGTAACAAAAAATGTCCAAATATGTGTTTCTTTATAAAACATAGGACCCATAAGTTGTCAAGTTAAGTTTGGAAATAATCCTGGAATTAAATTCTAATAATTCAACAGTAATGTGTATTGTAATAAATGTATATGATTACACATTCACATATTATGATATTAACTTATTTACATTCAAACACATAAACCAATATTTAAAACTTTTATTTTTGTGAGGCCTTTCGATAGCAAGGCTATCTTCGTCAGACACATCATAAAAGTCTTGCTATTGAAAGGCCTCACTAAAATAAAAGTTTTAAATATTGGTTTATGTGTTTGAATGTAAATAAGTTAACAAGTAACCAATAAAAGCTCAATCTTCAACATATTATGATATTAGCAAAATACATAAATTCATGTGTGATCTTGTATTGATTAAATTGGCAAGAGTACGAAATAATTCAAACACTTGCAATGAGCAATTTTACAAGTTTTATCATATGTACTAGTGTGTATAGTGCTATTGTCACTGGTTTGACCATGTTCAAATATAAAAATCAAGGAGTACAGTTTGTAATAGCACACAGTTTTGGCTTAAGAGAGATAAGTGAGATTAGATTTCACATAATTTGAGCATTTAAAATATATGGTCTCCAAAAAAGGTACTTATGTGATCAGTAAATTGATGACAACACAGTTATCAGAAACTTATAAATATTTAAAAAACCGTATTAATTAGTCATATATATCTAATCTGAGAATATTAAGGAACAGTTGTTTTGTAAAAATTATTTAAAAATATTGGACAATTTCAATATTGAAATGAAATTAAAAATTGAACACTGAATGATTTTTGTGCATCAGACCAGGTGTGATAGGAGAACTCATCAAATAGGTGCACAAAAGGAATGTATTTTTTGACCCGATTTAAACAATAATTTTCACTGTGCTGAATTGTTTTTTATATTCCTAGGTTCCCCTCGGGAGCAACACAAGGTGCCAGTGGTACCGCACGGGCGCTGACCAGTTCCACGTTCCAAGACGAAGGGGACGAAGACCTATATGGGTAAACTTAGCCCTCGGTTGTCCCACTCACATGCTGGATGAATCAATTCCTTGCCCACCAGGGCACATTTACTTATTTGAGGTTTATACTAAACAAAAGTTATTTTTAATTTACTTTTCATGTATCACTAAACTTGTTTTGTATAAAAATTGTATACATTGTGATACATTCTCTGTTTTATTGGTTAAAATAATATTATGTTATTAAAATCGTCATATGCTTTGGTTAAGCTTTGATTAATTAATTTATGAAGTCTCTGTTATGAAATGATGGAGTGTCATTGAAGTAAATAAACCAAACGCACGTTTCAACTGAATAAAATTTTCATAAAATTGGAATTTTATTTATTTCTTCCCTGCTTGTGTTGGAAACCTCAGGTTCAGTTACATTAATGTATAGTTTAAGTTTCAGAGGAATGGATTGTGCCATTTGTAATTATTGTCCTATAAATAAAATAAAATTTAGTATTATGAATATCCCCATACCATTGGAAAGTAACCTCCGTTTATAAAGTTATTAAAACAAAAGTAGATAAACAATTGTATAGTATACAACCTATGATTTTCCTGTACTTGTCTACATATTTTCAATAAAAATTTCTTCAGTAATAAAATATAAGCGTGTGCAATGGCTCAAGAGCAATCAGTGTATGGAATTACAGGTTGTGCAGTAGCATGAGTCCCTGCTCTACATTCTAGACTGTACTTGCTTGGTACCACTGTGTCTTGTGATTACTCTACATGGGGCGAGAATCATCCAAACAAAGCCTCTGTTATGATAAGTTGTATTCATTTCACTGGTGTTTACTAAGCAACAAAGCAAAAGTCAGCCAAATTTCAGCTAAAACCAACAAACAGCTGGAAACAAACAGTTTACTAATGGCCAAGTAATAAAAGATTGTATCTTGACAGCCATCAAAGAAACGTGTCCTGTTAAATCAATTCAGTTGTTTGTTGGCTAATACAGTGGCATCTATAGCAAAAGATATGTCAAAACTTTTTTCTCAAAGATTTTGAATGGTTCTGGGTGAATCAACTAACAATACAGACTTGGCTCAAGTTTTTTGTTTGTGGCATGAACAAATTTAAGATTACATAGAAGTTTGTTTTTTTTCTAATGTAATAGAGAAATACAATGGTGTCAAGTATCTTTTTAAATTAACAGGGTTATTATAATGAAATCAAAGTTACATTAATGGTAGTTAGATTAGTCACAGATAAGAAGGAAAGAGTTAATCTTTGTTGAAGAATTCATTAAATGTGTCAGAGGTTGGTTAATCAACCACTTGCTAAACTTCCTCCTATAATGAAACATTTTTATTACTGAGCATTATGTGGGATAATTCTTCGTTCATTTTGAAACTGGCTGTTCTTGTCGGTCTAAATTATATTAACTCATACCTAACTTAAAAACTGCTAGGTTAAAATTCTCAAGTTTGTAAAATACTAGAACATTAATTTTTAGAAAAATCCAGTACTTTTTGCAAATTACATGGCATCTATGGGCTTTGATTACATTCTCAAAATCATAAAAAGCTTTTACGCACAGAACATTGCTACTTTTACCATAAACCATATCTTGGAACTCATTTCTATGCACAAAACATTGCTACTTTTACCATAAACCATATCTTGGAAATCATTTCTATGCACAAAACATTGCTACTTTTACCATAAACCATATCTTGGAAATCATTTCTATGCACAAAACATTGCTACTTTTACCATAAACCATATCTTGGAAATCATTTCTATGCACAAAACATTGCTACTTTTACCTTAACCCATATCTTGGAAATCATTTCTAAACCGTGAAAACAGTTAGGTTATTGCTTGGAAGTCTGATCTGACAAATGAAGAAGAAAAAAATTCAATTATTCCAAAAACTCTTTCAACTTCAATATTCGGAAAGTGCCTTCAGAATCTACTAGATGCAAATGAGCTGTCAACCAATGATTTACTTTAAGAACAATTTCAAGAGTGCTTCACACAAGGTAATCTACTTCCATTGT
>NW_025779298.1:0-54754 GCF_021130785.1 Homalodisca vitripennis
TAATGTTCAACCAGTCCAAGGTATTTCCGGCGCTATATTAGGAGTTAGCGGGCCAAGGAAGTTGTTAGGAACAGTCTACTTCGGTCAAAATTGCCTATGCCTTCTAAATCTACCTCCGATAACGCAATAGCACTGTTACCCCAAACCCTGAGCAAGAAAATTATAACTTCATCTAAAAATCTTCTTCGGTCATAAAGCGTCGAGATCAGTACATTATAATCTACTTATTGTGAAGGTAATGCGGGTACTAGTAGTTTATCCGGTAACTTTTAAAATTGAGACTCGAAATTGAGTAATTTGATACTAAATTGTAAAACTATCCACGTTTATTATACTTTAATGTGAACATTAAAAAGTAAATATAGCTTACAATTACTTGTTATAAGTTATATAGCTTCAATACAACTTTGAAAAATGATGACTCCTAAAAATATTTCAATGGATATACAGGGATAAGTAGAAACTATTGCGCTTACAACGTTACTGTGTCACAAGTTCACTTTTTCACTGTCATTTTGAAAGTTCATCACTTGGTGTGACACATTCAATTTTACACGCTGATCACTTACATTCATATCCATCAAAGTAATAAATATATGGTCAGGTTCATGTATCGACCGTTACTAAATCCATCATGATGTACATTTAAGAGGTGGATATTTTATACTCCTTTTCAGATCCTAACAATATATGTAATAAATGGGTTAGTAAATATATAATATATTATATATTTTTCTGTTGATGGAAAACTAAAACAACATTCCCTAGCTCTCATGTTTGGGTCTCTAACTTGGAATGGGTACTGAAAACTATGCGACGTCTGCATATTCAAATATTTTACGAAATTTTTCTTATTAAATATTATCTTAGCATTCTTTTCATTACTACCAGCTATTATTTTAGCAGAAAATTGTAAAAATAAAACTTATACAAATGTATATAAATGAATCTCTAATCATAGTTAACCAGGTTTTGAACAAAATTTATTTACTTTAAAACAAAAGTTTAAAGTTGAGGTAAATCAAAACATTTAATTTAGAGATCTGCAGAGTAGGCTGTTTTTTAGTGTTTAATTAATTCAGACAACTTACTGAAGATTCATACATTTTATCACTACATGAAATTATAGGCATTTAAAGTAAGAAATTAAGGCTATTTCATAAATAATTTTAAACAAAATCTACTCAAGATAAAATGTGTAATTTTCAAGCACATATATTAGTTATATATTCAGAGATTAGACATATATTTGTTTACTTCTTAATGTATGAAGAAAATCTTGTCATATAAGGAGTTCTAAGTGTTAAAAGCGTTCTTTAAAATACATTAAAATTAGAGAATGATCCTTTTTGGGTCAAGGATACATAGAAATAGATAATTAACTAGACAGCAAAGTGACGTGACAGTAAGGCCGGTTCCAGGTGCCAGGCCTGTCAGAGATATGTGACAGAACCCTAGCTATCAAAATTGAGCACTGAACTTGCCGCTCCTCGGGGAAATTACTCAGGAGACCCTTACCGTATTATGCATTGTGTGTTTCAAAAAATTTTCGTCTGCTAATTACAGAAGATAGAAGTACATCACACAACTTATCTGAGGTTGCATTACGAGAAGATTTCGGATCTATGCAGTAACTAATGTAATCCTGCGGTTAGACAAACAGACAGACAAGAAATTTCCTAAAAAGATTACGTTCAGTCAAATTGTAGGTTAGGACATTCACCATCATCGAACATGTTTTTGTCTAAGTAGTGAAAATTTTTGTTAAGTTATATTCCATAGCTATGTTCAAATAATAAAACTTACTGTAAACTAAGAAGTTGCGTGCGCAACGCAAGTATGCGCTGGAATGAAATCTTGTCCCTCAACGTCCATGTCAGATGGACTAATTATATATAATTGTGTGCAATTATTTACAAATGTATTTATTCTTCCACTTTATCATTCTCATCATGGTTATCCATAAGACCTATGAAGAAATATTCGCTAACGCTAAGAAAAATCCCATTGAGAGTCATACAACATTACTTAACTCAGTTTTCCTCTAGTAGAAAAGAAGCAGATAGACAGACAGACAGAAAATTGTTTTTATGAACAATAGTGAAAGTTTTAACTGAATGTCAGCTACAAATGCGTGCTTAAAAGGATTTTGGTACGAAACTGACATTGAACATTCTATTTCATGGAATTATATTTGGCAATATTTCATTATTCTTATAAATACTTGGAAAAGTTCCTATATTAACAAATTAAGATCGAAATCTTGATACAAGCCTCCATTAATTGTGATATTTACGTAATTTTAAATACACAAGGTGTTTCTAAACATTGAGTATCTTAAAACTCTAAACTGATATCTCTAAATTTTTTAAAATAATAATTAGTAAAATTTTTAGGACAATACAATCCAAACAGTTTTAAATTGGAGCCTTTATGAGTATAGGTTTGAGTTATTTTTGTCTCAGATATAAAAGAATATTTATGCAGACAAGTTTAAAATTAGATTGATTTACTTTCTGAATTATTTGCGGGAAACATAATATATACTAAGGATTTGTTTTAAAAAAATTGATTTAATTATAACTGTGAGAATCTTGTGTTTTCATAATAGTTCACTTTTAAGATAGCGGATAGTAAAATTTAAATTTAATACTACTTAATCTTAGCTCAGAGGTCTTGTGCACATTGTAAATAATAAATTTGATTAATTCAAATTTACGGTTTACATTTCTTGAATAAATTTTCGATATTGAGTTAGGCATATTCGTATCAATCTAAATTACAAATGAAGTGACTAGATATGAGAGGACAATATAAATTGTATATAACTTTTGTATTTAAAAAGTGTTATGTAGTATTAAACGCTCACAAAAATACAGCGAATTGAGGGAATTCTTGACCTTCAAAATAAGAATAGAGATATTATCTTGCCAAATTTTACTAATTTAGACTAAATCATTCAAATAACGATTCATTTGAGAAAAAGATAGATAGACAGACTTTTATGTTCTTTATGCAAAATTAAAACACGCTTTGATATAATTAATCGTAAACCAATTAATAAATAAAATTAGGAATTAATTTGTTCTAATTAAATTATTTAAAACATAGTTTATCAATATATCGTATCAAGTTCTTGTATATTCAAGTATCAAGAGAGTCTATGGAAATTATCTAAGATAAACTGAACGTTTAATCATAACGAAAGTAATCAACGTCAGACTTGTGGTAGTACACCAGCTTGTCAGAAACTGTCAGAAAGACAATAATGAACGGTACTGTCCGTATAGGGTTACTTAAGCCTACGTTATTTGCGATTGGATTGGTCCCCAGTAATGTATATTTGGCTTGCTCTCCAATAGTAACTTCGCTTTTAATACACTAGCAGTGGTTCAGTATACTTACCACTTTAGAATAAGTTACTCTGTTTGTGATGCACTGAATGTTAGTTTGAGAAAAGGTGAAAGAAATCGCAAAGTTAGACTTAACTTATTTGTCACTTAGTAGATCTTAATCTCTCACCTATACTTTCACTACATGTCATGATTAAACATTATCCATAAAAACTACTTAAGTGAGAAATGCTTTGGCATTTTTACTTTTGAGTTAGAAATTAAAAATTTTTAAAAACTTCGTTATAATTATTTTTCATTTCGTAACCTTATTATAATCACAGATATAAAAACGGATAAGGAATCTCAAAATATTTAAGGGTTTTTAGGTTATTAGAATAGTTAAATAATTGTTTTCTGTATTTATACACAAATTTTGGATAGTATTAACTCTGAAATTAATAAGGCTTAACATTTTAAATGTTTTATCACAAAATAAACAAAATATAAACTTCTCTTACGTGAGCAAGTTGCAAGATTCAATATAACCCATCCATAGTTTGAGTAAGTAATCAGACTAATAAAACATACTTCAATTCAAACATTGACAAAATGTTTAATAAGTCGCTCAAAATTCATTAAGTGAAGGGTTTCCAAAACAAGATCAACCAGGAGCCATGGCTCCCAAAATTAATTACACGTCACTGTAGAGTTATGTTGTAACTTAAGCTACTCTGAAGATCCGTAAACTCCTCATGTTGTATATAGTCTAGCAAAAGTATATATCGAATGCTGAAAAGTATTGTAATAGAAAAAAAATATATATTTAAAAATTTAGTTATATATAATTTTACTGTCGGTTTATATTTTCAAGGAATTTTATAATTTTATTTATTTAGTATTTAGTTGTTATTCAAAACCTATTGAACATAACATTACTTGATTTACAGGAGCACTTATATATTGTTTTTAAAAAGCAAAATATCAAAACTGTTGGAAATTTCATTGAAATCGATAGGAAAGACTTTGCATTTATCTAAATAGGAGGTTGGCCTACATTTAAAATAATATTTTTTAAAACATAAATACATGTTTTTAAGACTTTATAGATTTATAAAAGTTACAAACTAATTACCTCTGAATGTTATCTCACTGAGCAATACGTTATCCTTCAATCATCTGACCAGTTATTATTGGTATAGAATAATCACAAAAATCAGAAACGCACAATTGTATTTTTGGATTTAAATTGTTTGCAAATTATACAAAGACACAATAACACAAATTATAGAAAAATATGACATAGAACAACAAAGAAAATGACTTAAATGAATAATAGCCAAAACAAACTAAACCAAAGAATATTGTTCCAGCTGTTTACAAAATAGCTAGTGCCAGTGCCAGTCGAATAATCCCATTATTTATTCCTTTAAGGTTGTATGTACAAGATATATTAAAACTAACAATTATGAATACTCAGAGGACGTCTCTACACACGAGATTAAAAACTAACGCTGTATAACACAATTAAAAAACATATCTTTGGAGAGCGATGTGTCTATAATTAATAGACCTTACTGTATATAATTGTCCCCCTTAATAAATGACAACTAATTAGTGAACTTATAATCTCATTTTCTCCTTTTCAATAAAATTGTCAGAGTATTTTTATAGAGATATAAAAACATGGCTATCCTTGTTAGATAAATTAATTTTTATTTAAAATTAGACGAAAATTTTAACAATTCATGACAGTTTGACTTTATTTATATGATGCGATTAAACTTTTTTTGATACATATTAAACTCGATTTTATGAAGATAAAGAAGACGTGATTTAAAAATGAAAAATTAAATTCTAAATACACTACACCAAAGTTAATAGAAAAGAAGCTTGTACGATTACTTTCTAATAAATAACTAAATTGCAGTCGATGTCTAATAAGTTTTACAAGAAACTTAGAGACAACAAGAATTTGAAATGAAAATCTTTCCTCTAGTAAGATTAATCTAATTATATTTTCTTATTTGCCCTATGCAAAATAAAACTTTGTCTTTCAAATGCATATTACATAATTCGCCTTTACGTTCAAACTACATTTATTCAAAGTACCTTATCTAGAACCAACCTATACAGCTGGATTAAACTATTAAAAATATATATTTAGATTGTATTTTAATGCAATCCTGCTTTTCCCCGCAAAATATACAGAGTGAGTTTTATGTCCTGGCACACCTGGATATAATTTAAACGGTCCTAGATATCTATGTGAAACCCCGCATTAACTCGCCTTAAGTCGATGCAACACCTTACTTTTCCATTCGATTTCTTAACCAGCACTAGTGGATCTACTTCTGTTAGTGTCATAACGGCATCAGTATGAATAGTCTTTGAATTATCGCATCTAGTCACTGTTTCTGCAGTACTTTCATGAGGAGTGATATCGATCAGTTTTAAAGGCGTTATAACGTCCATACCCAAAATCATCGGCGTAGTTAAGCCTGGTAGAAACAGGGCGCGTACCTTAGTTCTAATATCGGCTATTTCGCAGTTAAATTCGAAGGCCTGAGATATCTGGCTATTTCGGATTTGGAGGAGGTCGGTAACTATTCTTCTCTCGCAAATAACTTTCATAACCTTCGGCAAGATGAATTAATTCACTAATCGAGTGAAAACTTTCCCTTCTGATCGTTAATTTGTATTCAGGTCTCATGTTGGAATATAATCGGTTTAGTGTTTGGTTTACAGAGAAGCCACCACGTCGTCGAATTAGAGTCGTAAGGGCTACAATAAATTTTCGCATTGGCTCACTCTCGCCCTGAGTTCTTCGAGTTATTTCCTCATCCAAGTTACGTCGGTAATCTGGAGGAAGATACTGCTCTTCGAAGCTGATTACAAAGTCGTCATAGTTTGTCCAAAATGACTTATTATTTCGGTACCAGAAAAGAGCGTTTCATAAGATTCGGCAAGTTCACTGAGACGCTCAATGAAAGAGACTGGGTCTCCATCCCCATCGAATCTCAAATTCCATTTCCGAACTTGATTGCAGATATGAGAGATATCCGGATGTCTAAGTTCAGATGTAGGCCTGCTTGCCGTGTTAGCGCCACTGTACAATCCAAAATTCGGGTCACAAGGCTCATCACCTGTGAGGGATCTTGCTGTCGGTGTTTGGGCTATGGAATTTACAGATTTTTCGTGCATTAAAAGGGCTAATCGTTCCTGTACTAGTCTAAAACTAGCTGTAGGAGGGAGGTTTAACATTTCTCGAATGCTAACTTCCTCATGTTGTATATGACCATCAACATGAGAGGCACTAATCGGTCCTAATGCTGAGGAAACTACATTGGTCGTGAGGTTTTGTCCGCATGGCAATAATTCTGTTCTTAGTGGAAGAGGTTCAGGAGGTGTTTTTCCAGACCTAAGAAAAGTTACAAGCCGCTTTCGTAGTTCAGCCACATTACCATCCGGGTTCAGATTAAATTTTCTCAACTCTTCCTGAAGGTCGTTCTTTTGTAGTTTATAAATCCAGCCCACACGAGGATCATTCTCCGCAGGGGAAGGAAGCATAATTTGGGGATTGGGAATAGTTGTAGGGGGGATCGGTAGGCCCATTGTAGTAGTAGTAGTAGTGGTGGTGGTACTAGTAGCAGTAGGCGTAGTAGTAATCGGTGCGACTGTAGGGGGACAAAGTTTTGGTAATGTACCAACAGAAGCCTGTGGTGTCGTAACCCGAGTTGAAGTCGTAGTAGTCGTAGTTGTTTTTCGTTTGTTTGCGTCCCCTTGTCCATCATTTCCGTTTACATACATAAAGAATAAAATTTGATAAGGGCGGAGAAAGAGGTTTAGTAAGTACATCATTATTGTACGTATAAAATTTTCTTAAACAAAAGGTTGTTGTAAAACTTTAACAATTTTTAGTCGTAAATTGTAAAGTATATTCACAAAAAAGTGTAAAGTAAATCGTAAAGTTCGTAAATTAACGTATATTACAGTCCCAGTTGTTCGGGCGCCACTTTGCGATGTTATTTTCGGGGCAAGCGAAAATATTCGCAACTTGCCAGATAGCCAGTCGAGCTGGGTTAGAAAATTCCAGGGTTCGAGAATTTCATATAACTATTATTTATTGTTAGGAGTCGAATCAGAGGGCCCTGCGGAAGAAATTGATACTTCCAAAATAACGTTGGGCTTACTTCATCACGTCGACTCCAATAAAATTTTGAAGACGTAAAAAAAAAAAAAATAATCTTGCTCAGAAAAATAAAAATTTCTTGTTCTAGGAAAGTTATTGTTCAAACGAGTCCGATTTTCGAAAACAACTGTATTGTTTATTAATACGTCGGTCAGTGAGGAATTACAAGTAAGCTGAGTAGTCTCCACTGATAACTTGGTCGGGGAGTCGTATACAGTAATTATTGTAAGAGCCCGGGTTGGAATAATTAATCGGTTAAATAATGATGGTTAGTAGAAGCAAAATACAAAATCAAAGCAAAATATGAATAGCAATGGCAAACAAAAGCAATATTCAAATAACACCAATAGCAAATATACAATCTTATAAATTAAAGATTAGCCATGCACCAATATCACAGTGCAACTACTATATACATAAAGCAAGCACTAACCATTAACAAACAATATTTCTACGGGATGCAAAAGCTAGATGAATTTATAATATAAAAATAGACTAAACTGTATTTTTTCTCTAGGCAAGTGTATAGCTCCAAAAATAAAATATCGAGTTTACTTTCTCAGGCATATAAATTTTGAAAAATAAAAACAAAATAATCACTTATAACACACCATGCAGAATTACCCTACCGTATGCCAGCTAAGATAAAGGTAAATGATTTAAACCATGCAATAAGGCTACTAAGCTAAATTACTATAAATATTAGGGCTCTATGAATATCAAAGAAAATTGAACACTCACCCTATCTGCACAGTTCACTAGAAAAATAAACTAAAATATCGTTAAATAAATATTTTGATGGAGGTTATCGGGGTGAGGGTGTCAGGACGTTCGCAAAAATAAAAAGAAAGGGTTGCGAGTCCCGAAATAGATAAAGGAGAAAAATAAAGATAATCACTTACAAAGATATAAATAATTAATAAAATGAAAATTAGATTGAACTTCAATAAGAAAGAAAAATATTTCCGAGTAGATTAGAGATTCGCCAATAAATGTGATAATAATCAGACAACGGAAAGATGGTCGAGAAAACTTTATACCTAATATAAAAATTTACATCGATTGAACATAAGATTTAGTTTATGAGGACGGGGTCGGTGGGAAGAAAGTATTTATAAAAGGAAGTCGTGGGTATAGGATGCCAGTACTATCGCCGGAAAGAAAGCAGTGGTAAGGCGAGTCCCGACTGTTATAATTTTTTCCGGGTAGGAGATAATTGGTAGGAAAGTTCGTAAAGGAAACTCGGGATGAGGTGTCAGATCGATCGCCAGGAAAAGAAATGCGAGATCTGAAAAATTTAGAAAGGAAAATTTTGACACAGTAATTAAAATTTAGTCGAAATAACAAAAAAAATAATCTGAGTAATTGAAATTCTAAATATAAGTTAAATTGAAGAAAACAATAACTTTAGTAATTCAAGTTTAAAATGTAATTAAAGTTTCAGTAAATTAAGTCAAATATATTCTATTTAAATTTAATGATACCCTTAAATATCAAATAAATTATTAAGAGTATATTTAAAATCAAACAATTATCTTATCAAAATAAATCTATAACCATCAAACATTACTAATATATTTCAGATCGATTAAGTTTCATAAATGACAAATAAAATATTAAATTCTGTTTCACATAAAAAAAATTTGGAAGAATTGTTGATGGCGGAGATAAAACACTTTAGTAAGGAACAGGGTCGTTGTTCCTTACCTGGTGCTGGATATCTCTCCGTGTCTTCAATCGGCCGTCATTATATAGGTTCGCGCGATCGCGGGGGTGGGGGAAGCCTTCTCCTCTCGCCGTGATCGGAGGGGAAGCGGCGATATCCGTGCGGGCACGGACCTGCCAGACAGCGTCTGACTCATCGTCAGTAAAATAATCATTTCGCTCCTTTTCATGATAATTCTAAAACTCAAGTCGTTATTCGTAATATAAAAAAAAATTTCCTGTTCTAATTTTTTTCAATTTTACTAATGAATATTTTTAATTTAAATTCAATTTTGTGTGCTAAAAAAAATAACATGTTACACCTTGACCCTACCTATTATAACATATTTTTTTTATTTTTCAAGTTGTTGAAAATTTTTCCCCCCTTTTCTAAAGGGGGGTAAAGGGGGCCAACTAAATATTTTCAAATACAAACCCCAATCATGTCTCAAGTTTTTACAAACGTCTAGCACACTGTCAAACAGCCGAAGGTAAACAGTTTGAACACATGCTACATTAAAACATAAGGAACTGATATTATTTTATTTACAATCCATATTATTACGGAAGTACACATTGATCATTTAAAACCCTAGTGCAAAGCTCTACACTATCTCTCTTTCTTAGAATTTATACAACTTATTAAGCTGTAGGATTGGTCCATTTCTTAATTAACAATAATTATTCCTAGTTACCATGAAAACACAATTTTATAATTTAATACTTTCCAAAAACTGTTCAGTAGAGTGAAATCCTGATTATATTTACTTCAAGTTAATACGAACAATGTTAGCAGCGTTAATGTTCTGTCTTCTTCCGACCTGCGACCCTGACACCACGGCTGAGCCCTTGTGTCTTTGCCAGGAAAATTCTCCAAATGGATAAGTCAAAACATCACATTTTTCATTGATCATAACTCACTTAGATGTAGTGTTGTATGGCTGTAGATGCTTTCTGAATATTGATGTTACATTTAGGCCTTGAGTTTAGATTGTAGCAACTCAATAATTTGACTTATTACTTTTAGGACAGCAGAAGTACTATAACTTATTTATTTTACCGTATATTTAGCTATAGGTAATTACTATATGGGCTCCATCCATTACACTACATACTTTTTAGTTGTTATCACAACCTTTGAAACAGTACAGTTGATTAAATAGATTAATTATTTAAAAATATAACTAATCTCTCCTGACACTAGTCTATGAAGTTATACACGCGTTTTATGTGCATTGTTTACAGTTCTAAATTTTAATGTATTTCCTCAGAAGTAATTATAATCTTGATTTTTCACGAAACCATAGTGTGTGTAGTAACCTAAACACACACAAAGGAAAAGAAAAACGTTGCGAGTATAAAATTCTAAGGACACGCGTATTTAAGAGGCAAATTGGCAAGGACATAGGGCACTTGGATGATTGGCCAGAGAGGTGGCGGAAATCTATATCAAATAAAAAAACAAATGACGTGATCTCTTTATTTATATTATATAAGTCGCAACCGATAATAGAATAAATTTACTTTTTATATCAACCGAGTTGTCAAATATAAATATTCTTTTCATGTTTAAATTTACTAGGACTTCAGTAATAATTAAAAAAATATATATCATGAAAACTTAGTTGCCGTTACCAAGTATTTAACTGATTCTCTGTCACTTATCAATCAATTTTAAATTCCTAACGATCTTCTATAGATGCAATAGTTAACAGTACACCATAAAACTACAAAGCACAGTACTTGCAATTAGTTGTTATTTCCTATAGTAAACTGTGATGATAGAGTTGGGTTGTTATGAGATCTAAGTCATTGAGTGTCTCTTAACATTACTTCCTTGTAGTGTGCTTTTTCCCTTATTTTTATACATATTTTATTACGTGTTCTAAAGAACAAGGTTGATGATTGTCTGACTTGACTGCAATAACATTTAAAATATCTTTGTTTAATTTTGCTAAAGAATGAAACGCGTTCTAGTCATCACTAATATTATCCGTGCATGAAGTTTATGAATAAGTCTTTCCAACTTTAAGGTAATTTATTATATTTTTATGGTGAGTCCTTACTCTTGTTCAATTAAATTACACATATAAACTATTCTCACGCAAAACAGATTTAATTTTTAAAAGAACTAGAAGCAAATTGATCTAAAAGAACCTAAAATAATAAAAGCAGTGCCGATAATAAGGTGAAACCTTACCAGCCCCTAACTTAAAAGGTAAATTAATACCCTTATTACAAGTCTACATGGTTATCACTGTAGGTGAATCACCAAAGATTTAAAATTTATGATCGCATGTTATCAGTTTGCTAATGAAACCACTTTGGGAACTTGTGCAATTCTAAATGTTATAAGTGTTGGTGTACTTTGTATCCGATAACAATATCGAAATTATAAATATTTTATAAAAACCAACATTTAAGCTGTTTTTTTTTTATTTTGTAGACTAATGATAGTTTCTGAAACTCGTGATAATTTAATTATAATAAACATAAAATTATACATTCACAGCAAGGTCGCTAATAAAAGGAAGCCAATAAAATATTTAGATTTACCATTTGGAAAGGTACCAAGCGGACAGTCAGGTTCTTCTTGCGGACACTCGGATTTGAATATTTAGTGAGAATTCCACATTTCAGTTGACGAGTAGGTTAAATTTCACTAACTGTTGTAACCTCTCAATGGGAGACAGCAATGCACATATAAGTCAACGTTATATCAAGCCACTAGGAC
Source organism: Homalodisca vitripennis (assembly GCF_021130785.1). Lineage (NCBI taxonomy): Eukaryota > Metazoa > Arthropoda > Insecta > Hemiptera > Cicadellidae > Homalodisca > Homalodisca vitripennis. The sequence goes on from NW_025779298.1 coordinate 11,963, forward strand.
ATGTCGAAAATTTAAAAGTGGTTTTCATACAGAAGACGCCTGTATGCTTTGTTAAATAAAACAATGTTTCACCCTAGAGCAATCTGAATGATTTACGTCTTCAAAATAGGTTACTGCAAAAGTTTTATACACTTTTTCTTGATTTGTTAGAAACAACAAATCAATATGTTAGAAACACGTTATTAATAAGAAAACTGAATGTAAACATAACATTTAATAAAGCCAGCTGATGTAAAATGTTTCAATTAGATCTCGTGACACAGTTGACGTAAAATAAGTACATAGTATTGACGAAAAGTTGTATATCCAGTAACGCTTGGAAATTATTAAAAACATGTTCTCAAATGCTCTAAAATCCCAAATGATATTTTTCTTCAACATAATTAACGAGCTTGCTCCGTGTTTTGTTACAATTATAATCTACTGCAATTTTTATCAGGTCACGATAATGTTGGTATTTTACCTATCCATGTTAACGTCAAACTCTGTTGAAAATGTTCATGATTTTCAGAATATCTTGCCGATGGTTTTTATTGTTCTTGGTGGAAAATGAAAAAAAAATTGGCCTTTCCTTTGAATTCTAAAATTATTAAACATTCAGCACATATATCAATGGAAGCATAACTTACCTAATTTGTATATATTTTATCTATAGAATTAGAATCTATGTAGACAACTACGGGATAAGTTAGTCCAGCATGGTTGCTTGTGAATTCTCCTAAAACATTCCTAAATTTACATGTTTCACTATTCACGTGTTATTACATGGACCACATTCATTTCTTTTATTGTTTGTTTATACATACAAGGTATGAGTACGCTACTCCACGTGTTGTTGTAATAGGACATATTTTTAAATATTTTACCAATTATAAACGAGAGTTACATGCAACCAGTAAAAAGAAAGTTTTTTATAACAAAGTCAAGCTTTTCGAGAAAGCATGTTGCTTAACTTAACTATTACACATTTGTTCATTATGTTTTACTGTGTTACGAAAGTACTATTTTACTATATATAAAGTATTTTATAAATTAGAGCCAAAAAGGGTGAATTTTGTCAATAATCCCAGCTTGGACAGGTTGGTATATCGCTTAGCTTGGCCACACTACCGTTTTGCAAATAACTATTTTCTGAGGTGGGTCAAATTATAGTTCTGCAAAAAATAAAACAAACATGGTCTAATTAATGAAAATATTTGTTTAATTTTACTCCAGCGTACGACTGGCATTACCTATTTGTTTAATACAACTTTCTGTAATGGTTTTATATACTCATTCTGTTGTAAAAATCTATACAAAATTAGAGAAATAAGTTTTTCTGGTGTAAATGTTAAGAATGTTCTTGCTGATAATTTCTATAACTAACTTACGCCATACGAATAGTATATTTCTTAACCAACAATAATTATTCCTCGTTACCATGAAAACACAATTTTAAAACGTAATATCATTGAAAAATTTTTGGTTTAGAGGCATCGTGAGTAATTTTCCTTCAAGTTGAAACGTACAAAGTTAGCAGAGTTCAGTCTTCTTCCGAATTATGACCAGAACACCACGGCTGAACGTGTGTCGCTTTGAGTGGAATATTCTGCAAATGGGTAAGTCAAAACATCACATTATTCAGTGAATAAAATTCACGTAGATGTTGTCTTGTATGTATGGCTGTATTTGTTGTCTGAATTTTGGTGTTAAACAATTAATCCTTGAGTTTATATTGTAGCAATTCATGACTTTGACTTATTTACCTGTAGAACAGCAGAAGTACTATAACATACTTATTTTACTGTATATTAGCTGTATGTAATTACTGTATGGACTCCGGCCACTACTTCAGATACAAGTACATTATTATCACTACCGCTGAGGCAATAAATTTGATTAAATATTTGCATAAATTAAAAACTCAACATACCACACTTCAATGAAGTTATACACGCGATTGTTTTGCAATGATCACAATCAAAATTTAAGTCTATTTCCTCAGACGTACTTAATTTTGGCTTTTTATACTGCAAGAAAGTGTGTATAGTATAGTAGACACAACAAACGAAAAGAAATACTTGCGAGTTTACAAGTGTAATAATAAACACATTCTGTCAATTTGGCGCCACCATTGCTTGTTGCCAGAACGTATTATAAAATTTCTCTCTTATATTTACTTTGAAAAATATTTTTTTTTCATTTTTCTTGTTATAAGAGGTGTACATTCAGTATTCCAGAACCAATTTTAATAGTTCAAGTACTCAACCTGGTTCTTAAATTTTTTAGGAAATTTTATCTTAGAAAGAAAATTGTTTTGGGAGTTGTGGTAATGGTCGACATAGGAAAGTATCAATAGAGTTAAAATATGAAATAAATAATTGTTTTTCTAAAATTATATTTCTTAAGCTTTACACACTAAAACTGAACCCCAGACAAGAAACTATATTTGTAACTATGTGTAGACATTTTAACTAACGATTTCTCTCCCTTTTAATTGCCTGACAGTGATTAAAATATTACCTAAATGTCAGTATTAAGAATAAAAAGCCCGGAAATGTTTTAAGAAAAGATTCCAGTTTTATATTTTCTATCCCTTTCGATGCTGTGTAGTTTTGATTCCACTAAGAGTAGCGTGGTTGACAATCGATTTCTTCCAGGTCAACCAGTAAACTCAGATAGATTGTGTCATTTATAAGCTTTATATGAACACGCGTAGGTCACCCTGCGTTGTAACTTTATTATCTCATTCAACTAGACAATGTTGTAAAAGCTGTACTAGATGTTTATGTTTTAAAGCATTATTGTTAGTCCTTTCTTATTTGGATTAAATCAAAATATACAAAAGTTACAAGCGTTAACATTATCTCATGCAACTTGACAAAAGCCAGGTTTTTTGTCAACCAAAGAGTGTCATCCACTAGTAGATCATAGTGGAACAGAAGTTTGCTAATCAACAATGGGTTTTGGTTACTTTAGCTATCATTAAACTCCACATTAAGGGTAGTCTACGTCACCAAACTTCAGGAAGAATGCATGTGTTATTTACTGCGAGCGCTTAAATTTCTTTCATCAACCTTCTATATAGCAGAGATTTGGGATAAATGTACATTTGCTCTAGGGTCTCTACGGAAAGTTTGTTCTTCAATCTTTCCTTGTAAAAGAAACAGTCGAATTACATTAGTGGGAGATCACCAGCCGCTAATAGTGATCCCCGGCTTTTTCCCGAGACTTTGATGGCGTACTGACAAGATTTGGTATATTTACCGGTTTAGTTTCCAAATCTCCTGTGATATCAGCCCATTTAAATTCGTTTTCCACCGCTGGGACTCAAATAAATATTCAATTACGAGTTGGTCCTCGTGTTGTCTCCTTTGACGTCACCAGGACGTTGGTAATGGTAGTAGTCTCCGCTACCTGTGGTCGTGGCTAACTTCCAGCACATTATCAGTGAGAACAAGACGGAAATTATTAACAGGATATTATTAAGTGTATTTAATAAAAGGAAAGATTCCATGAGGTTCATAAATCTATGAATTCCATTGTTACAAAGTTTCTACAGAAACGAAATTCACAATGGTTTCAATATCGAGTCGTCTGTAATCGTTGGAAACTTGTCCGTTGTAGTTCAATGTTTAGCACCAGTCTTGTCGTTTTAATCTTATTCTTATCATTTATATGGAATTCTTATCATATCAGATCCAAATATTAAAACAAAAGTATCTATAATAATATTGATACGTCTCTCAAGTCAGCACACTGTGCACTCGAAAAACTGGGTGGAATTGGATCAAAATCCTTCGTCAGACGTAACAACATTATATATGGGGTAGGCACTATATTAATATTACTTAAATTGCAACCGAGAATAGAATAAATTGCCTTTAAATATCAACCTCTTTGTTACATAAAATGCTCTTTTCTTGTTTAAATCTACACGGACTACAATAATATTTAAACATTATGTAATCTGAAACAATAAACGCTATAACCAAGTAATTATACTGTAAAGTTCAACTACTCTCAGTGAGAATTTACGGATCTCGTACATTATTCTCTTGTTGAGGAAGTGCATATTATCAGCGGTAGATTGCAGCACACGCGGCGTAACCTACATAATGTATTGATATAATATATCAATAATTATTAACCAATCTAATAAGGGAGGGGGGTATTACATGTTATAATGGCGACTACCTGCTCAAGGACTAGCCCAATTAATTATGTAATGCTCTAACCTGGGTGCGCATATCAGTTTCACTGCAGCCATTTATGTTCTTTCTAGTAACAGTGATGAATGCACGGCTACTGTTTTAAGCACAGGCAGTCCCAATCCCGGCCAAGGTTGGTTGTTTTAAATTCTAAAATTAAAACTTTAATAGATTTATTTGACATTTTTTCTATATACATCGGGAAGTTCTATCTCATATACATAGAAACAAAATTCATAACTATTTCAATATTTAGTCGTATTTAACCTTTTTTAACATAATCTTAACTAAAAGGTTAGTCCAATATTTACCATTCGTCTTAACGTATTATACCTAGGGAACGTAAAATTCTTATCGTATCAAATCCTAATATTATATCAAAATTATTTATAATAATATTTATACATCTCTCAAGTCAGCTCATTGTGCACTTGAGTTATTTGGTACAAGCATTGCAGAAATTTGTGTCAAATCAAAGATTATATGGAGTAACCTCTATTTATGTTACCTAAATTAACCGAGAACAGGATTAATTTCCTTTTAATATCAAGATGTCTGTCTCACACACACACACACACACACACACACACACACACACACACACACACACACACACACACACACACACACACACACACACACACACACACACACACACACACACACACACACACACACACACACATATCCTTTTTTTATAAATGTACTCGGACTTCAATAATAGTTATATAATATATAATATGAAACCCTTTAAATCTATTATAAAGTATTTAAGCTGTAAAGTTTAATACGTCTCATTAAGCATTTACGAATCTAGATTTTTGTTTTGTCGAGAAAGTGCATATTGTCTGCGGTAGATTGCAGCACACGTGACGTAACCTAAATATATGAATTAACCAATCTAATAAGGGAGGGGAGTATTAAATGGTGGAAGGGCTACAATCTGTCCAAGGACTGGCCCTATAGTACCATGTAATGCTCTAACCTGGGTGCGCATAGCAGTTTCACTGCAGCCATTGCTGTTGGTTCTAGTAACAGGGATGAATGCACGGCTACTGTTTTAAGCACAGGCAGTCCCAATCCCTGCCAAGGTTGGTCATTTTAAATTCTTAAATTAAAATTTTAATAGATTTATATTACGTTTCCTTCTCTATATAGATCGGGAAGTTCTATCTCATATACATAGAAATTAAATTCATAACTATTTCAATATTTATTCGTGTTTAACCGTTTTTAACATTTACTTAATTAAAAGGTTAGTCCAATGTTTAGCATTCGTCTTAAAATTTTTTACCTAGGGAACGAGAAATTCATATCATATCCTAATATTATATCAAACTTATTTATAATAATATTTCTACATCTCTCAAGTCAGCACATTGTGCAATTGAGTGATTTGGTACAAGCATTGCAGAAATTTGTGTCAAATCGAAGAACGTATGGAGTAACCTATATTTATTTATTACTTACATTAAAAGCGAGAACAGAGTACATTTCCTTTTAAAATCAAGCGGTTTTTCATAAAAAAAATATTTTTTTCTTGTATAAATGTACTCAAACTTCAATAACAGTTTAAAAATATATAAAAACAATAATATGGCAACATTAAACGCTGTTATCAAATATTTACACTTTAAAGTTCAATACGTCTTAGTTCAATACGTCTTAGTGAGAATTTAAGGATCTACATCCTTCTCATGTCGAGGAAGTGCATGTTGTCTGCGGTAGATTGCAGCACACGTGACGTAACCCACATATATAAATTAACCAATCTAATAAGGGAGGGGAGTATTACATGGTAAAAGAGTGACGACCTGCCCAAGGACTGGCCCTAGTACCATGGAATGCTCTAACCTGGGTGCTTATAACAGCGTCATTGCAGCCATTGCTGTTGGTTCTAGTAACAGTGGTGAATGCAAGGCAACTGTTTGAAGCACAAGCAGTCGCAAACCCTGCCAAGTTTGGTAATTTTAAATACTTAAATCATCATTTTAATACATTCATTTGACATTCTCTTCTCTATATGGGATCGGAAACTTCCATCTCATATACATTTCCTTCGTGACGTATTTTCAGTCTGCATATTATTATCTGATTCTGATTTGAAATTTATTTCTGTTTCTGACGATTGATTGTTTTCAATATATCGTTTTTATGGTGTTTTAGGCTTTATTCTGCGTATCTTTCGGGCTTGGTTTACCTATTCAAACTTTTACTTTGCTTTCACAGTAATTTGCTTTAAAATTGATGGGCAGAAACAAATTCAATTTGCAAAAGATAAAAGATTCATCTGACCAAAGAAAAATCAAAACCAAACAGCAGTTGTTTCACAAATTAGTTTTTTAACTACTAAAGTAACATCTAAATGTTCTGGACAAAGAGTGTCTACCTAAGTGACTGGACTTCAATAACATAAACGTGCTATGGAACACATGTTACAGTATTGTTTTAATGTAACAGATTTTATTTTATTTCTTGGAATATTCTTAAATAATAGTTTTTAATGTGGGGTTTATGTCTTTTGAGGCTACGAAATATTTTTCACTTAATATAATATATACTTAGTTTTCCAATAAATATTCGTAGTCACAAGATCCAGTGGACTCTACACACGTTATATGACGCATTACTTCAGAGACAATAAAAAACTTTAAATCGTTTGCAAAGGAATAATGTAATAAATAGAAACTTTTGTTCATTAAAGGAATTAAAGTAAGGCCGTATTAAAAATCACTGATAATTGTAACTTTCTCACGTTAAAATTTAGTTTATTTCAAACTTGCCTACTCGTTAACCTTTCCAGCGTTATTGACGCGGATCCGCGGAGGGCCACTACAAGCTCAAAACGTTATTGCCGTGGATCCGCGTTTTTGCATTCTTTATTTTCTTACTGCTATGTTAGTTGAATATTTTGCTGTTAGATGGTTCTAGTCGTCATGCGACATACAGACGGGTTGCCCTGCCTCGAATTCTGTTACAATGGGAGTGGCAGTTGCTTCTAATTGGCCAAACACTGTCTAGCGGGCGTGGCCCCGCGCCTTTCACAAAGTCATTGACGGGAGCTCCCGTCAAGGCATCTAGCCAGTTGTTAGTGAGAAGCGTCCGGTACACGCATATGTATTTCGGTTATCGCTAATTTTCTGTTGTGTCTTATTCTTTTTAAAGTAAATTATTCATATTAAATACAGCAGTTTCCAGTATTTATTTAGTGTTTTTTACCATTATTCGTGTGAATGGCCTATCCAGACGATTCGGAATTTGAAGATTTGGTAATTCTGAGCAATTACTTGGTCAACCCCAAACTTTTTAATATTTTACTACGGTCATAAGGATGTTATCACAAAGCAAGAAACATAATTCAAGCCCTGCAAGGCTGTCCTACACGTTGCCGAGCGATAAGAAGGTTCAAAGTCCACGCGATAACAGTGGCTTGCGGGAGACGCGTGGAATGTCAGTTGTGACAGCCCGCCACTAAATAAACACTCTTTGTCTACTTTTGTATTTTTCTAATTTTATTGGTTTGTAATATAGTATACGTTTATCTATAAAACTGTGTTTCATTCCCATACTTACTGAATAAATTATAAAAATATTAGTGACAACTACACTGCTATTCTACGATATTCTCAAAAGTTAAAAATTATCCTAGGTAATCCAAAAAAGGCTAAACGAATTTTATTTACCGTTAAATAACTCTATTTTGACATACAGAAACGAAAATAAATTTAACTTTACACATTGGAAATTTAAAAAAATTGTAACTTTATCAAAGATCAGGTCTAATTTTTCATGACGCTTAAAGGGTTAAAACTATTATGTCTTTTGATAATCAGACATTTTACTCAGTTCAAAATAGAGAACAAATCTAAAAGTAGTTTTTTAGAATCTTACAGTAGTATACTAAGGTGAGTCTCCCTTTATATGAAATATATTATGTAACCTGGTTGGATCAAATGGTTTCTCGACTTGAACTCTGAACTAAACATGAACTCATATTGAACTGGAATTTTAATTAACTGTATAATAGCTTTGCCTATCAATCAGGGGGATATATCGATAACAAATTAAACTACTGACTTGAAGTGCGTGTCCTTGACTGGATATACCTCGTTCTATTTTTAGAGAAGCCGTTTCCGTTATATAATTATAATATTTAAGTATTAGGATTTTTTTTACTGACTTGTTTATTGTATACTTTTAAATTCTGTTATAAAAGAAACACCAAGAGCTCAATTATTATCCATTACCATTCTAATATTGCTTAGTCAGTTACAAAAGAATATACAAAAGATTGCACCAAAGACTTTCTCCAAATTGTTTTTTTTTTTTTTTTTTTTTTTTAAACAATGGCAGACATAGTTTAGCACGCAATTAACATTACGTCACAAGCCTTGTCTATTGCCTAAAATTCCAACAGTGTCTGTTGCGGAGCATACAGTGAACTTTGTATGAGTACATGTAAGTAGAGTTTCTAAAAATTACCGAAGTGAAAGTACAAATAAATGTTTTGCTACTGTATAAATACAAATATGAGCAGAATTAAAACACAATAACTAAAAAATGAATATAGCACTTTATTTCTCTTGATCATAAGTTCATATTTTAATTATTTGAGTTCAGTACGTTACTCATAGAAATTAATTTTAGTTACACTGTAATTTTTAGCTAAGCGTTACATTGTTAACTCTTCACAGTAGTAGGCCTATTATTACTTCTCTCCATGCTTAGTTATAAGAGTATACCATATTACAAATTGCGAGTCTATATTACGATAATACACAGTTTTTCTCCCTTTTCTTTTGTACGTCACAGATCCAGAACAGCACCTGACTATTTTCATCTTTTGTAAAGAGACTTTAAGTGATGGCGGAAATATTCCATGCAAATTCTCTCAAATTTTACCCTTCCCCACTAAAGCAGAATTTTTGATGGACAAATGTCTACTCCAATGACTGTTTGGTCACTCTGTCCGTGATAAAGAGAAGCTGTATTGACATTAGCGAGGGATTGCTAGTGATTCCCAGCTCATTTCCCGAGGTCTGGCAGCGTTCTGACAGGAAATAGTGCATTTTCTAGCTTGGTCTCCGAACCTCCAGCGAGACGTCACTTCTATTTCGGATGCTGGAGCGCAGATGAGGACTCGACCGCGATTCGGACTGGCGATTAAGGTACTCATGTCGGCCTGCCTTGACGTCAGTCATTTCTTGCCTCAGTGTTTTCGTGGCCTCAAATCAAATCAAATCTTTAATTGCTCACAACAATTTATTCACATTGTATGGAAAACGTCATAATTATTTCTAAATTTTAAACTCTCATACCACACTACTACCACATTCAAACTTACATAATTTTTCATATATTCCAGTCTCATTCATCCTTCGCCAATCTCAACCCACTTCCAGCACTGGAGTCAGTCATCGAATTGGGCGGTCTCACAGTTAAACGTCAGAAATTCGTCAACGTTGTTGAATGCCTTTGACACCAGAAAACGCTTAAGACGAGCTTTTGACGCCTTGGGCGTTTGGGCGTGTTTAATAGAATTTGGTAATCTGTTAATGAAATGAACACCTGCCTGCGACGGCAAGTGCTCATAAACCACCGTTCTGTGTCTTCCAGTTCGGTAGTTATCTCTGCCTCTAGTCTCATACCTGTGTATGTCACGTCCTCTGGTTAGGGCACATTTAGACAAACAGAACAAAGATGTTTCTAAAATGTAGAGACTGGGCAAAGTCAACAGTTGCAAATTTTTGAGTGCTGTCCTGCACGACTTTCTGAAATTCAACTTTGCGATAGTACGAATCGCTTTTTTTGTAATTTGAACACCCTCAGGAAATTATTGCCTGCACAGGCCCCCCACAACACCACCCCATAGGAAAGGTGAGAGTGAATTAGCCCATAATACCTGACTGGGGCAATACCGGGCCAAGGACCTCAAACATATATTCCTGAGGACAGTTTGGAACACACATGGTCAATGTGGTTATTCCATCTCAACCCTCGATCGAGGAGTATTCCAAGGAATTTTGCGGAGTAGTCTAATTCCAATATGGAATCTGCCAACATGACAACTGACCCACATTGGGAGTCCACTGGGCGCAGTGCAAAATTTAGCACGTTGGATTTCGAAGGATTCGTTTGAATGAGTAATAATGATTATATTAAGATCTTAAGATAAGATATTAAGATTAGGCCTCATTTATCTTTGTCAACATCATGATATTAGGTTTCTCCATCAAGACTATCTACATTGACAAAAATTATTGCTTAAAAATGTCACTGGTAATTAGAATAGCCAAGACGTTTTATCAAATTGTAATAGATTGTTTTTATTTAAATGATTCTTCCATCAGACATTTGAAGAAATCTTAATCCCACTTAGTTTAAAATATATCATATATACTATCTTTTAATTTTTCTGTGCAAAAGCAAAAGTGAAACCTGTGCTATCTCTAGCTTAGGTCCAAAGTTCAACATCTTAGACAACTTGGCTACCGGAACTTATATACATATATATTCACTTTACACCACTACAATATTATCTGTGCTAAGTATTAGTTTATTAATTGAATAATTATTTTTTTACTATTAATTTGAAATCATGTTTCAGCAGGCTATATTTCTTATCCTCAATGCGAGATGACATAGTACCGTAAGTATTTGGGACAATTCAGGTGTAAATTTAATGCCATTCTGAAACTACAGTTTTAGTCAAATCTCAAGACCGTTATTATAAGGTATTATAAATAAATCAGCCTACTAATTGATGTCATATTTGTGATACGAGAGTTTTGTTCTAATTATTTTCAGGTGGCTTCGGTCCTGCGTTGGCTTGACGTCCCCTCTTTGACATTATCACGTAACACTACTCCACGTGTGTTGCAAAACACACAAAGTATGAATGATGATTGAATGGAAAAGTGTGAAAGTATGCGTGCGTGTAGAACTACATATAACCGAAACAATTATTCTTCACTACACAACATACAGTACTAAGGTAACTAAATTTATCTGCTTATTTTAAACTTAAGTTTACATATTTGTTCCATGAATAAACTTAATATTAAAAATATGTATTTAATGAAGGTATATTTCTGTAATTATATTGGTTTCGGGAACTATATGGTTTACCATGATACACTATTACATGCGGTATTTTCTGATTGTTCCAGGGTGATGCGGTCTATGTGGCAGGAAGTCGCCCCACTCACACTAATACACACACGACACATACACTAGGTAATGTATTGTTCTACTTTAAATATTTAAAACTAATTTGGTTAAAATTGTTGTTTCAGAATGGCACACTTATATTAATTCTTTTAGTATATGTTGACATGATAATAGTTAATAATCTTAATATAATTATAATTACTCATGACAATAATAATAATTTAATAAATTAGATTGCAATATAAATGTGAATCACTTCCATAAATAAATCGTACAGTCCTCCATACTTCACTCGTACACAAATGGCCTGTTTGGTTTATCGTATTCCGTATTACATTACATACAGATGAAATGATTGTAGAATTACAGTAATTCAGTTTTAATTTTTTTGTATTTTTTTACTTTGGGATTCTCTTGAGTTTCAATTTAGGGCTCGTAACAAGCATGTAAGTTTCTGTCTCACAATAATAGTGTATGTGCGTTTGCAAACTTGCTACTATAAATTACAGGGATCCAGAAAGTTAAATCACAATAGAAAGTGTGCGATACATACATACATACATATATATATATATATATATATATATATATATATATATATATATATACATTCTGTAAACCGGTTAAACACGTTTAACACAAGAAATAATATAACAGTTGGGAAAGCATTTCGCCTGCTGAGAGTTTACTCAGTACGTGACTGTAATTTCAGCAGATGTCGTGTAACACCTTTACAGTTTATAGTATCGTAGTTATTGTGATGAGCTAATTGATTATATCTAAAATAATAGAGCATATATTTAATATAACATTACATAATTTGTCTCTTGTTCATAAGCAGGTTATTTTATAGAATGAAATTCACTCTAGAGTTTACAATTGATACAAAAACTCGTATTAGAGTATTGCGTGTCTTTATAGCATCTTCTCACACAATTTGTAACATCTACTTTTAGCCTTTTATGTCGTAGTTCCAGAAAAATAACTGACTTTATTTTCTTTTCTAAATTTGATTTTTTATGATGTGGGAAATGTCCGACACCTTTACCAAATCCTGGGATGACAGTTAAGCATTTCTTTCACATGTCCTCAAACATAGAGTCATGTACTACATACTATGTTGGTATGTAGAACAAACTTGGGATTTTAGTAGGAGCAGCAAAATGTTTGTAAAACCTTTGAGGTAAGTGGCGGTCATTGGAAGAAAATTACATGTCTGCAACTTATATTGATCTACACCATGTTCTAGGATTGCCAGTGGGGTGTCGCATAAAGAAAACTATCAACGTTTCATCTCTGAGGTCATTCTATACAATTAAACTATGAAAAAGTACCAGTATTTGCATTCTATACTATCTCGTTAATCCATGAATGCATGTAACAAAGGAGTAATAATCTACCTCTCGTTAAGTAAGATCAGTTGTGATCATCAAACGAAAATCAGACTCCTCAAATGAAAGGGCTTCAATGAGAGGGCTTCATAGTACAATGCGACATCACGATTTGTGGCTGAAAAACCACGAAGGTCCATATTCGAAATCCATATGATAATATTATATTAAGCTATGAAATAAAAAGGATAAAGTGCCCTAGCATCACTGACGCCAACTTCAATATATGCTCTCCTTATTCCCTCAATAAAATTTACTAGGACGGATTCCATATATCCCTGAGGAACTAGATGAGATTGGTTTGAAGAAAACTCTTCAAACCAATCTCATCTAGTTGCTTTTTCCATAGAACAAAAGGCTTCGAAAGAGTTTTAGAGATCACTAAACAAGAACTTTTAAATTAGTACTAATTTTCTCTGCAATATACTTTTTAAAGAACTTTTATCTCATGACATATATTATGCATTTAACTAAAAATGAACACTCACAAGAATTTTTATTTGTAATAGCAATTATATAAATTTGTAATGACCAGAAAGCGACCTGTTCAACAGCTTATGATGGAACACCCTGTTTGTGTCGCTTCTTATGATAATTAATTAGAGTAGACATTGTGATGTTCAAAGTTTTGAGTGTTTTGAGTGTGTCATCAAATAGAAGCAAAGATACAGTATTTAATTTTTACGAAGTACTATGTACATGTAACATGTCTAAATAATAAATTAAAAATATATTTTTTGTGAATTAATATGAATTAACTCACTATAATGAGTGAGTTAGTTCATATTATTTTACGATACTGTGGGGTTCACACACTATTTACAACATATCTGCAGTGAACTACTGAGAATCACGTTGTTTTAATATATAATATAAACAATAAGGTGGCGTTTGTCCTTTTTGTTATAGTTTAATATTTTTAATTCTTTCTCTTTACAAGCACGTGAATGAGAAACAAGGAGATGGAACTTTAAAATATAAACTATCTTAATTGTGTTTAGCCTTAAGTGTTTTTAGAGATCTTCTCCGGAGAAGAAAACTGAAGGGCCAAAGTTGGACTCAGCAGTTGTAAAAGGACCAACTTCGCCAACTCCGAGTCCACTTCTACCACTTGCTTAATTTCTTGTTGTTTTCCTATGTAGAAAATATCTAATAATAAGAGAGACAAAAGTAAAGTTTGCAGCTTAATTTAGCGTAACTCTTATAATTACTTATAATACGTTGAACTTCTTGTATATTTTTTACTATTTAACAATAATATGTCCCCTCCTTCTAGTGCTATAATTTTTAAGATTCATATAAAAGAACAGTTTATTTATTTCTATGAGGTCTTAGTTTCTACCAAACATGGTAAGTATCGTAGCTAGCTTTCAAAAAACTTCATTAAAATTACAAGTTAGGATATTAAATTATACACGAAAACTAAACTTCAAAAACTTTTTGACGTTTAATGTATAACGGATATATAGCTTCATGTAATTCTATCTATAATGATAAATGTATAGCTGAAGTTCATAGATAAAGATAAAACATTTCTTTATTCAAAACAAAATTCACATTTTACGTTTTGAACGAAAAATATTCATTTAACAAAAAATTAAATTAGTATGAAATCAGTTTAATTTAGAAAGAATAATGGCATACCCCCAATATATTTATAATCTTTACATTAACACCAACTTACTTTCAAAATTTAAGGATTTGTACAGAAAAACTAACATTATTTTTTAGATTTTATTTTTTAAACTTAAACATTTATGATTTGAAATTAAAATTAAAGTATACTATTTGTAGTATTGTATGTTTAAACAAACACCTGAAATTCGAAGTCTTGATGTTGTTATAAAAATATTTCCACAATTTACCATATCAAGTGTGAATGAGTCAATGAATTTTACGACGCGTTTAAACGGTCATGTTAAGTATCAATGATACTTAACATTATACTTCAATTTTATAGCAAACGTAAACGTACTTATCACTAGTAATGTAAAAATATTCAGATCTCATTATCTGCTAGATTATGCATTAAATGTTTACTTTAGTCAAATATACAATACAATTATTACCTGAGCATTAGCGAAGCCTAACACTTGAGGGGCTGGCAGTCCACACGATACCTCGAAAAAGAACTGACGTATACACTTGACATTTTACACGAGCTTCATCTCTATATGAAGAATACTGAGTTCGATGATGAGACATGTCACTCCATGTGATTTAGCTGAACGTTAGTGAATATTTTACTTAGGTCAAAGGGGGAGCTGATTATTAGGACCCTATTTGGTATAAACTCATAACATCTTAACATTATAATCTAGTCATATTTGTATATTTACTCTTGTCTGAAGTATTTGACTGATACTTAATATTGGTGTCTGTTATTCAAAATCTAAAAGCAGAAAAGTAATTCCAGTAACAAGTTAAACACTTATACGTTGAATTTGTAAAATCAACGTTTCGTCCATTATCTGTTTTGATACATTATTGTTTCTAACTTGGTGAACAAAACAACATTTGTGGCAACAAACTATACGTTCATATGATAGCTACGTTTTACTGCCATTATCAATAGTTTGATAAATTTAAAATAAATAATGAATGTTTTGTGCGTGGTTTATATTTCTAAACAAGTTATTTTATAATCAATTTCGATTTAATATAACGAAATAAAGATTTTCAATTTTCAATAATCAGATAGAGGTTTTATAACGTAAAAGTAAATTTGTGCTGGAATTGATTTTAAGTATTTCAATAAAATATAAATAAATATATCATATTCAAGCAATTTCAGCTGTTATATTTGGAAGTAATTCGATAAATAAATGGAACGAATATTGTAGTAAAAGATATGATGCTTTCATAAGGTGTATAAAAAGCAGCTGTCGAGTCCCCGTACTTTCGTCTCCAACAGAACCAGCGGAACTCACTGTCACTCAATTCACTGATGTGATAGCTCGCAAACTCTAAACGAATAATAAACAATTCTGCACTGAATCTAATCTAAGATTTCATGAAAAACTAATGAGATTAAATTACTAATAGTGAATTAAATAATAAGTTATTCTTTAATTTCTATCTTAATAGTAATTCGAACAGTGCTAATAATATATTTAATAAATCTTATGTACCTATTTAGAGACTAGAACAGAATATTACTAAACAAATTTGTCAAGCAATCGTCATACAATGATTAAGCTGCTAAAAATACATGTATAGTAAATCGGCGCTTAAAGTTAGTTATTAACAATAGTTATTAAAAGTTTGAAGTTAGATATTAACGATGAAAGGTTTGAAACGATATCAGGATTCAGATATTTTCCATCGTTATAGGCTATAAAAGTTATAACACAACGTTTCTAGGATTAAAATCTATCTTCTTTGTAAAGGTGGAGGAGGTATTATTGCATACAAAAATAAAGAACAGAAAGAGTAAATAAGAGAATGAAAAGGGTTCAAACATACCAAAAAGCTGATTGAAGTCCAGTCCAGGTATTGTCACTGCACAGGATGCAAGTCCAGAGAACAAATCACAAGTATGAGGATCAAAATCAAAGATCACACTAGCACAGGCTACAGTGGGATACTGACGATGAAGATTCCAATTCTCAAAACGTTTTGTTTTACCCTTTATAACCTATAAACGATGGAAAATATCCAAAATCCTGCTATCCTGTAAAATATTACTTCAATACCGAAGGAGAATCAATGTTGATGAATTTAAAAAATTTCAATTTTACATGTTACTTTGGAAAAAAGTGATTTATGAAGGAATATTAGAGTTTAATATTTTTTAAATTTTATAAACATTAAAAACAAAATGTTTGATTCAAGATATACTTTCACACACGTGAAGGGATCAAATTTAATATTGTGAAATAACAAAGAATAGCTAAATAGATGATTGTATTAAGCCAATTTAAATTCAAATAAGTAAACATAATATATTGGAACTAATTGATTCCTAATGTACAATCATTTTGTAGTTATACGAATTCCTACTTAGCATTCAATTCATATGTTTCAGTCAATCATATCGGAAAACCCATATGTGACACAAATGACTGGGTACAAAGAGAAGTAAGATAACAGATCCCTCAGGCTGTAAGGGAAACATCTGTATCTCGTGTTGGTTCAGCGAATATTAAACTTGGATGTGACAGTTATTGAATATGATATTTATATATACCTGGTTACAGCTTAGTAATACGATAGGCATTAGAATTAGGTTGTTCTCCTTACGATAACATTAATATTCTGTATTATACTAAGCGTAAAGCCATAATGTTTGGAAATGTTGAGCTAGAGTAATATTA
This sequence comes from Homalodisca vitripennis, assembly GCF_021130785.1. Taxonomy (NCBI): domain Eukaryota; kingdom Metazoa; phylum Arthropoda; class Insecta; order Hemiptera; family Cicadellidae; genus Homalodisca; species Homalodisca vitripennis. The sequence continues at coordinate 29,030 of NW_025779298.1, forward strand.
TTCTTCCTCTATGTTTATTTATTGTGAGAGATTTGAAGCCAATGTCTCTTAGAAAACACTTGACTACTTCAATGATTGAATTAATGGTACCAGTTGAAATAATTTCAAAGTAGTTAAAATAATATATTGAAGTTCATACTGCATAATCAATTCCTAATCTGACATATTCGTGTGTCCACAGCAGTAGGTAGAATTCGAAAAGTACATGTATATTTTTATTTGCATGGATATTTTTATGGGTAACAATCTAGATAGAGCAACTCGTAATCTTTTCGTCGTAGTTCTATTAGCGCATTAATTTCTCCACCTAATTAGCTGACCAATTCAATAACCTCTCTTTAATCGTAAATTATGAAATATTAATTAAATGAACGATAAGTTGATTAAATTATGCAGTTAATTTGTTTATTTTTCGTCTAAGGATCTGAATGTTACAATGATTTTATGACACTCTCTATGACAAGTTATAGTGCTATTATCGTGTACACTTAGGCAGAAATATAACCAAGGCATTGCAGAGGCCAATGATTACTAATTTGAACAGTAAGGAACTAAAATGTAATATTTAAACGTCAATATGAATTCAGAATAATTTTTTGGGTAGTTTTAGAAAGTATATTTCAATTACCAGACTTTTTTAGAAAAAGGTTAGACGTTTAAAATTGTATATCAACGATAGTAACAGTAATCAATAATAGTAAGATTTTGGACAATTGCCATTGATACAAAACTATAACACTACGATTCGAATTATTGGAATTTGCCATAATTCTGAGGTGTAAATATTGTCCGTAAATAGTATGAAACTAAAGTATGAGTCAATGGACTCCAATTAAAAGTTATACTAACAAAGTGATGCTTAACGAATGGCATAAAGAGACTAGAGAGAATGAACCAAGCTATATCACTGCACAGGAGCAAAGAACACAAACAACAGGTCACACATGAACTAGTGGTGAAACAATGTTGTGTTTTTTATATTTAACATAAACCAATCCAAATGTCCGAAATCCTACTATCCTTTGAAGGTTTATAGGGATTTTTTCTGCAGTAAAATTTGTGGTAACCATAATATGATAGATTACTAAAAATCCACTTTGGAACAATTTCACCCTTCCTCAGAAGGAAAACTGAACATCTTTAATATAAGATACTGTCATATCTAATGTTATATTAGATAAAGTATAGTACGAAACACAATTGTGATAATTCCACAACATTTCCACGCTATTTCCACCTTCTGTAATCGATCGTAAAGAGATGTCAGCAATGCTAACTATATTTTTAGACAGCTGTAGTGAGTCAACCTACTTGAGAGGGAACATTATTTTGATTTGAGTCGGAAATTTGATCTAAATTCCTGGATATTATGAGGTAATATTGTAAATTGGCATTTTTTTCACTTCCTCACAACACATTTCATCTGTTCAAGCTGCAGGATCAAACTTATTTAATAATCAATTTATAATAGATTAGCAGTATTATTTGTAATATTGTATGCAACCTGTATGGTTACATGTTAAGCTCTGCTTGTACGAAGGAACAACGTTTAAAGCATGGAAACCATCCAATGTACTATAGGTTGAGATGGCATATATGACACTAAGAAATGATGGTGTAATAAACAACATGTATGTTTTTATAAGCCTACACCAATTATAAAAACCACCACATACACCACAGAACAATGAAGGTGTCTTGTAACTGTCAATCTTCCAAATTCAAATCTCGTAATTATTATTCTAGATACTTAAACTGCAATAAATCATCACCATTTTACTATGAAACCTGTGTGATAATCTCAAAATATACTAGCAATTATAATTTAGATATTACACACTTTATTACGTAGTCTTTTTAAATTAGGAACATTGCATAAATAATTTGGAAGCTTATCAGCAAATAAATCTTCTTCCCGTAGTTAAAATGTTGATTACAACAACATAAAAAGGAAGGGATTTTTAATAAATTACCAGCCGGATATTATCTTAAACCTAGATTTCAGTGAATAATGTTACATGATCCTCGCAATGAATAACTTACATTTAATAAAAATTAAATTTACAAGATATTTCCATTTTATTTTTAAGTATAACCATGTAACTAGGCGCGCTCCATGCTTAATAAACATTTTCACTATAAAAAGAGGAAAGACGTTATATTATTCCATAGTAATCAAATTTAGGCTGACCAAAATATCTCTAACCATCATACCAGGTTGAACGGAATAGTTAAAGAATGCACTTAAACATGTGAATGATTTTAGTTTAATTCGTGTATTTTACTAGACGCCACGTATTGCAATAAAATATCAATATTGATTTTATAACAATTTTTAAATCACACTCACGCTCTTTATTTCCTGCGTATCAACTTATAAAATACAAAAAGTATTCTAAAGTAAATTACGGGGACGTTCGGATGGTGTTCTCTGTTTGTTATCGACCCAATCCTCAGACAATAGCATCTAGAACAACTGAAGAGATGCTCTCTTTGTCTCTTGGAGATCGGTTTTTTAAAAAATTCGCGAGTTTTAAGGGAATTATTTCAGGTGATTGTTTATTTATTCTATATAAAGCAGTAATACTGAAATAGAGATTTTGGAGAAACACTCTTTATATTATTATCTTATATGCAATTTCTCGTTTTTTATATGAAAACAATTAAAGTAAAACTTAGTGGTATAAATAGTATTAAAATACGATTGAAGGTTTTATGATCAGATTAAAATATCAAAGCGTTAAGCAAAATAAAGCAATTTAAAACACCTCATTTCAGCCTTGTGGCCACTTAAAATTATACAAATGATGATATTGTTGAAGGCAACGTCTGAGGAAACGTTAGCTTTCTCTCCTATACATGTTTTTTTGCGATTTTGTTAATGATTATGCAACTTCCCGCTATCTCAAGCTTATTGGAAATACAAACAAATTAGGGTACTGGTTACAGTTTCATTAGTTCTCGCCTGTTTATAAAAATGTTTCGGGTATTTTTAGTCAAGTTTTCAAAACGTGTAGACCAACTTTTTGACAGACCATGTATTGAAAACCAACTAAAATTATAGTACAGGGTTATATTTTAAATAGTGCAATAGTTCAGCCATAAAAATATTAGTTCTATCTTTAACTTAATTTTTATACTACCAGTAGGTATTATATTGCAACAAATATTCTTGCTGTACGCGATTCCATTCAGTAACCATTGGACATTCTTGGTAATGAATATTGAGTTTTTGGATTCCTGTGATATTCACAGGGTGGCAGGAAATGTAGGAAATTGTGATTTGTGTTAAATATATATCAATACTAATATTTTGATAAAAACTGCCACCTGATACCTAGGGGTAAGGAAGTCACAACGAGAAAGAGTTAGGAATCGTTTACAGGATTATATTCCTGGATCTGTATGGCCTGAAATTCTAACCGAAGCAGCGCAGTCCACTGTACACAGTACTACCTACGACAGAACGATTTTTCAATCAGTACATCTTGTGAACAAAGGAACCAGTACAAAATGAAAATTGGATGACAACCACTGGCCTAATAAAGACATTCCTTTGGGTGACAGTACACTCATCCTTCACAGCGAAGAGTGACACTCTTTCATGTGGGGCGTTATGGGATCTCATGCCTCGGAAGAAATGTCTTGATCCCTATCTAGCAAGCCATAGTATCGTAATATTTTATATTAAATTAATTTATTAATGTAACACAAAATTATCTTTTTTATTTGTACCACACATTAAAAAAATCTACCCAAAAAGGCCATATGAAACAAATAATATTGTTTATTTTATTGGATTAAATTCTTCACACACTTTAATATAACATATACAAAATATGATTTAAGGATATTGTTAGGAATCAATAAAAATGATGGAATAATTCGCATGTGCCTTTGTAAGTCACGAGATCTGACCCTGAAGGAAATACAAAAAGAAAACGAAGACACGGTTTTTGCTCATGGGCATCACGGACCTCGGGGGCTATACTTCGACGTTTAGAGAAGTAATGTGAAGTCTCTGTCAACGAGACCAGAAGTGTCGATTTATCATGTAACGGACTACCGTAACCTACCGTACTCGCTTTCGCCCTCCACAATAGTCTCAACTTTGTGCTATTGTGTTATTACTTATGCAAGTCTAAGAATTATATATAAAACTCTAAAACACGATCATAACAAAACGACTTGCAAAAGAACACCAACTAGGCATATTTTAAGTAATATTTAATAGGTCCTGAAAATTTTATTAAATAATTATTACAGTTATACCAATTTTCTAAAAATATAAAATTAAAAAACATATTTCGGAAAAAAACTAAGACCTTTGATTGGTAACTAAAATAGGCCAAATTATTTTAGTCACATGATTTACTTATAATAGATGTGCAATATTTAATTATTAATGTTTACTAAACCTTTTGTTTACTCAAACAGAATAATAAATCTATTTTAACCTTAGTACAATCATATGAGATTGTTTATTTTTAACATTTGGATTTTATGTAGAAATAAAAGTTACAGAATGGAACGTCAATGCTAAAACTCTTTTACAAGATTTTATTTGAGCCCAATCTTACGCTGTTGTACTCTCTCTACCTCTCTGCAAATGTTATTATTTTAACACTGCTATGAAATCTAATTCAATGGAGAAAAATATAAAATATATATATATTATAGCGATATATCACGGAAACCTGTAGGCTTTATATCTAGCACAAACTTAATGTTTACATAGACAAGAATGGCGTCTATGGTAATGCATGTTCAACCATGAAATTCAGCTCAGTGTTATTGAAGCATCAGCACTCAGTAGTATGACGCAATTAATTATTATGAAGCCTGCCGAGAGATGTAAAATATTTGTTTTCTGTATGATTGTTTGTCTGTCTATCTGTCCGCAGAACGTATCGAGAATGAAATAAGCTACGGGTGTGCATGCAACACTAACAAAGCCTGTTACACAACACATGGTTGTGGCGTACTAGACAAATTACCCTCTTGGACATTTATAAATTACACTCCTATAAAAAACGCATCACGATCGCAGGTTTTCAATTCATATATATATATATAAACAATTACGTCCTAAAAATACATAAAAAAATTAAATGTAACACTATGTATACTACCTTACCTTAGAACTTATCCCGGCAAATGCCTGCAATATTCTTCTTCCCGTAAGCAACAATATTGAAAACAAAACTAGGACGCATAGTCTTATCTTACAATATTACAAGTCAAAGTTAACTGTAACCCTCTAACTGTTCTCCGGCAAAGTTCCCAGAACCCAACTTACAATTTTACGTATTCCATATAAAGTTACGTAAAAACGTTATAACTTTTTGACACGATAAAGCATGCTAGCTTTAGATGAATAGAGGAAACCCTGGTATTTGGTTATTTGTTTAATATAAGATTGAATCGAACAATAAAAATGCCTCTCGACTAGGTTATGACGTCCGATTCTTCACATAAACAGTAAACATTCTGAATGACACAGCTGAACAACAATCAACTAAGTTGCACAAGTTTCCATGAATACAAAGTAGGATTTAAACAGAACACTTTTATATTAGTTCAATTATTTATATTATGTTTTCATATAAGAGAGAAAGAGATCCAGTTCCTGACCAGAGCCCTCAGAAACTGAGAAAATTTTAAGTTTAGCCTCCTGTAAGGACGATGAGTAGGTCTATGTTGAGGTCTGGTCTTACGTCCGTCTGCTTCCCCTTGGAGCTATAATTTGCTGGCGACTTGAAATTCTTCGTTCCATTATTGGAATCTTTGAAGTAAATTTCTTAGAAGTGGCCTGAGGTTGGTAAGTTTAATTCACTCTACACTACATACTTATAGGAAAACCCAACTTAGTTAGTCAATGATCTTTTGTATCTGTTTGTAAGTACATGTCACACTTTTAATTATTTGTATTATTATAAAATTGAAATGTATTCATTATTTTATCTGTACCACCCACAACAGCAGTGTTAGCACATTTACCATAGACAAACCACTGGCTAATCAGTAGTCCTGACCCTTGACTATTCCATTGAGCAATTTCCACTATAGATTCACTTTAATCCGGAGGTGGAGGGTTCACACTCAGAGGGCACTCTTATCCAGGTTATAGTTCCACAGAGAGCAAAAAGTTATTGAAAAAAATTCATCATAAGTTTTTATGTTTCACATGACACCCACATGCTTCAATCTGAGTCAGAGAGATGTTTCTATTTGCCATTGTCTAAACTATATTTAAAATTAGGACATGTAACTATACATTAGATAAGTCCAAACAACTTGTCGTAGTATACACTTTTTTGAATAAGCTACTCTCTTGCTTTTTGGTAATGAAAGTTACCACTTTATTTCATTTACTATGTAGTACACTAGCCCTATAATATCACACTAATATCACTCTAATTTATGGTAACTTGTCAATTACTACTATCAAAATTTATTTACAATTTAATTTGATTTTACTACCTTCCCTTCCAAATCAAGACATTATTAAATTTACCCTAATACCTTTATAGTGTACCGTTAATGTATTGGATACTGGCCATGGCCAGGCAATGGAGTACTAATTGTTATTGCTTTATTTTTAATGTAACAAAATATTTAGTCTGTCCGAGACTGCATTAGCAGATCAATACATATTAGTTTCAAGTAACTCAATATTAAAGGTATATGAATTTTTATTTTACGCTAATATATTTTACATCGCACGACATACTGACACACTCGCCTTCGGCTCGGCTACGCCCCAGGCCCCTTAATTGGGGAGTTGGCTAAATGCGGGGATAAGCGGAATTCAGAGACAGGTTAAGCCCGAGCTTTAGATTAGGGATCTGGAAGTTTAAAGTAGACCTATTTCATTGATTCATTCTGGATTAAACCAAACTTTGGACTTTGATGGCGTTGTGTAGCTTAACCGTTAGAGATACGAGAAAAAGTGACTGGACCTTTCTTGTCGGAAATTTAATTTATCTTGCGATTCTGACCTCGGATTTTAGGTTCCGAGTTTCGGTTTAGCCAATACACAGCATGGAAAAAAGGTTTTCACTGGTCAGCTATTGTGAATTGTTTAGTGTAATGATAATAAAATCCGATTCTAAGTTAGAATTTTAAAATGTTAAGGGAGTATAATTTGCTCAGGAGTTTAGCTATTCATCTCAGGAAATTCCGGGGTTAAGACATCAGGGGGTTTAATTTACTCAGGAGATTATTTCGTCATACCAGGGAATTTCGGGATGGGGGGTAAATGTTACCGAGGGTTAATACATCAAGATAAAAGTCATTGGACCTTTTTTGTAGTTCACTTCATTCCTGACTAACGATTCTTTCTTAGATTCGAGCTAGCTCTAACGGTTCGCCGCTATCGGGTTTCAAAGGAAAGCCTGCAAGGGTGAAAATTGTATAATTTCACAAATTTTTGAGGGGTTTTAAAAAAAATTCCTGTTAAAATAAAAAATTTCAGACTTTTCCCGGTGCCAAAAACTTTTACCAGACTTTTTAATGTTTGGCAACTACGTGCCAAATTTCGTATTTCCAGCACTTCTAGAAGTACCTTAGAATTTGTATACGTGAGTGAGTTACACATGCGGCTGTTTATAATATATTAGATATATAGATCAGCAGTTCACGACAAATATTTTGCTATTGAGAGCATTTTGCGGGCTTACAAAGGATATACGACAAAAGGCTACTGGACCTTATTTATAGAACTCATAATTTTCTAGTGACTAAGAGATAAACATTTAAGCTCCGATCAACGGTTCGGCCGTTATCGACACCAGAAACTAAAGTTTCACCCGAAAATTACAAAAGTATTCCATTTAAACGTGTTTTGTGGACAAATAATTGAGGATAGGGCAAAACATTACTGGATCTTTTTTGTAGATCACGTCATTTCCTAAATTTTGAACTTAATCACGTTTTGTGACCAAACCAATAGAGACAGACAAAAAAGATACTTGACCTTTGTTCTAGATCTTATAAGTGTATATTTAGAAATAGTTTTATATTTAAGCTAGATTCAGAAGTTCATCCAAACGAAAGGGGATAGAGCAAAAAGTCACTGAACATTTTTTGTTGAACGCATTATTTTGTATTAAAATCATATTTTTATATTGGGCTACAGTAAAATTTTTTTGCTGCAATGGAGCCAAAAAACAAAATTCTCATTTAAACTTAAAAAATTAATACTTTTAAACGGGGTTTTCGGTCAAACCATTGAGGATGGAGCAAAATGTCACTAGACATTTTTTGTAGATCAACTAATTTCCTATATCGTAATAAAATGTTTTTTGAGCTACAACAAACGATAAGGCTCGGAAGTTAAATTTTAAGTGAAAATTACAAAATTTTTATACATAATCGCGTTTTGCGGCGCTAATATATTTTACATCGCACGACATACTGACACATACTTATACATCTGAATCCACGAAACTATTATTGTGATTTCATTTCCAGTGTATGTTATCTGTTTGCAGTTCAAGTAAAGTTAGAAATTTCAGTGTTGAATTTCGATAAACGTGAAAAGATTACCTTCTGATGAATACCACACTATTATTGTTTTACGCTCGCTTAACCCATTTATTCACGGTTTACTCATAGTTTTATTTATCAACAATAAGTATATTTGGATCATAGGATATAATTATAAACCCGTGGTTATACAAAATATAATATGAATATAAGGTAAGGAAATGACCGGTATATTTTATTATTTGAGATTTTAATGTGTTTTATAATTCATTAGGAATTATATATATATATGTTTATAATACAAGACCAGATTCTATTATGTGATGCGTTATTTCATTGTATCTGATTTGTTCTTTTCCTGGCCTATCTGGCTTGGATTTTAATCTGAAAGCAAATCTCATTTGCATTTTAATACATAAACTTCGCAACTCACTTTATCACTGTCCTGCCTAATATTTCTTTACAGTAGTGTAACATTGCTAAATTTCTATACTACATTTAAAGGACATTATCTATTATAGGAAATTTTACAACATGCCACATACGTTGTGCTACTTAGCTCTTGGTCTGCCAAATTCTAAATCTTGCAATTAAAAAATTTTACTATATTAGTGGAAATATCGTTGACGCATTTTTATTTTTACCAATATTAAATGTCTCTAGTGAGATTGAATTTAGTAACAAAGATTTAAAGACTCGTTTGAGTCTTAATCTTAATTAATAGGTATAAAACTTTAACAATTATTTAAACTAGTACTCAACTAACAGTGTACTACTAACAAATCTACGCTTTAGACTATTTAGTCCCTTGTAATATTTGCTACCTGAGGAGGGAAAACTAGCAACAAAATTCCCTGGCTCTTATGTAAGCCTACGTCACTTGGTGAGATACTGAAACTTATCATCATTTCCTATGTTTAGATATTTATAAAATTGAACAAATTTCATATCCAAAGTTAATGATCATAGGAAATTTGATTTTCCGTTTATTGGTGGCTAGTTAAGTACGTTCAGTAACTCTAACTGAAAAGTCATTATTGACCGACTTTAAAAACTACCAGAGTAAATATAACATTGCACTCATTGGTTTGCATAATTTCCTTCACTAAGTTTTCAGCTGTACGCGGAGAGGTTTTGGGCTGGATTTCTCGTATTTAGTAAGCGCTGGGCTTCATACATAACTTTAAGCCTACCCTATATCTAACTTCACTTCCTCTACAATACAAAGACTATAATTAAACTAATGTTCAATAATATGTTTATTTTAAGTTTTAAACAATACATAAAATAATGAGCGAATTCGATCAATCCAGACATGAACTATGGCTAAAGTAACCGACAACAACATGGTGCAATTACCACATCGCTATAATTTAAAATAAGCAATATATTCATAGCAAGCATTTACACAAAAAAGAAATTATAATGACAAAAAATTAAACTTATCTCCTCCATATCCTGAGTTATTGAAAAAATATCTACCAGGAAAAACTCTAACTCTTAAAAAGGTTCCAAAGCTGTATGTATGTCTAATAGTGTTAGTGCTACAAGACATAAACTTATCATTACGGTCTTATGGCATTGGCATTCCACTTACGTGCCGTATTTGTAAATATAATTCTACTATTATTCATTGCGACAGTGAAAGATTGTGTTAGTTATCAACAATAATAGATCTTATCAAGTCTTGTTTGGTCCATCCGCCCAGTGTGACAAAGCTCGGCTGAGGGCTGATCTTGTATCTGCTTGTCTAGAATATGTTCGTTATTACTTTGGTGAAACATTTTGTTACCTCTTTCTTATACACTTCCCAGTTTTGTTTTCCTTTCTAGTTTCCTTTGCTCCAATTTCATAATTTTACATAGACCAGGTAAAATATGAGAAGTTAACCAGTTGGATTATAAGTATTTTACTTTAACTGAATACATCAAACATTGGAAAGAAATCATAATAAGTTAGCGTTTCAAATAACTGTTATTTAATAATATTATAATTCTTTATACTTGGTGATTTTAATGAGGTTTTTATTGTATAGTTTAAACTAAGTAGTGATGAAAATGTTTTAACGAGGGCGGTACGTACTTTATGGTTTATTTTAGAAATCAACCTTCAAAGATTTAGATAAATATAAACTTCTTGAGATGACTAAGACTATTTATACAATGAAGAACTTGAATATAATCAGTGTAAAGTTTGGAAACATTACTCGAAATAATTACAACTCTAAACGAGTAGTTAGTAATACCCAATGATAAAAGTCTTTAAATAACATTTTAATTCAAATTGATCATAAAATACAGAGCGTTCCATAACAAAAATTACAGATGGCCTATATTGAGAAATAGTAACATATTTAATATTTTAAAAAGTAAGAATGATCAACGTTTAACATTTTTTTAACTAACGAATAAAAATATATTAATACAATCCATGTTAAAATCATCATATACGTCTATTGCTTTTATTCTGATTAAACCACTTGTATTTTATATTTTACTTAACGCAAAATAAAGCTCGTTCTCATTTAAACATATATAAGTTCACCTGTTTTTAATTTGAGCTCCATTCTTTCATTGAAAAGGTTCATGAAAAATACTCATTTTTAGTTAAACCCTATCCAGCTCAATTACATTTTCAATTAAAATATGGTACAAATGCGGTGTAAAAATATTTTTAGATGCATGCTATATTTTTTTCTAACATGCAAAACAACAAATTTGCCAGATTTCGAGCAAAAAGTTTTAACGCTGAATTAACCAGATTTTGTTCGTACAAGCTTAGATCAATTATATTTTATGTTTAGACCAAATATTACCATATACAATTTCTAGAATATTTATTATTATCCTCTAGAAATATAATTTTTCTTGTTCCTTTAGATAAACAGAGTTCTTGAAAGAGTTGTACGATGTTGGTAAATTCAACAACAATTATTCCTCGTTACCATGAAAACACAATTTTAAAACCTAATACCTTTGAAAAATTGTTTAGGACAGTTGCATTTTGAGCAATTTGGCTTCAAGTTCATACGGAGAAAGGTAGCACAGTTCATATTCATTCTTCTTCCGAGCTATGACCCTATCACCACGGCTGAGCCTCTATCGTTTTGCTGGAAAATTCTTCAAATGGATAAGTAAAAATATCACACTTTTTATTGAATACGATTCACGTAGATGCTGTCTTGCATGCATGGCTGTATACGTTGTGTGAATATTAGTGTTAGATAATTAAGCCTTAGTTTCGATTGTAGCAACTCTTGATTTTGACTTACTTACCTGTAGAACAGCAGAAGAACTCTGACCTACTTATTTACTGTATTTTATTTATATCACTGTATATTTAGCTGTATGTAATTAATGTATGGGCACCAGCCACTACTCCACATATATGTATTATCACTACCGCTGAGGCAATACAGTTGATTAAATATTTGCATAAATTAAAAACAACTAATCACTCTTCAATATAGTTATTCAATGTTCACAATAAACATTTATATGTATTTCCCCTGACGTTCTTAATTTTGGCATTTTAGACTAAACGAAAGTGTGTATATCAACGTAGACACTAAGGAAGAGAACAACGTTGCGAGTTGTAACGTAATAATAAAACGTATTTAACTGTTAAATTGGTGCCACAATTGCTTGTTGCCAGAACATGTTCTAAATGTTTTCCCTTGTGATATTTACTTTTAAAAGTATTTATTCACTTTTTTATTGTTTTAAGTGGTGTACGTTCAGTACTCCAGAGCCAATTTGTATAGTTCAAGTACTCAACCTGGTTCTGAACTGTTTGGGAAAGTTTATCTTAGAAAAAAAGTTATAAGTATTGGGAGTTGTGGTGGTGATCGACATATCAAAATATCAATAGGGTTACAAAAATAATATGACATAATAATTAATGTTTTCTAAAATTATATTTCTTACACTTTACACACTAAAACTTCCCCCAGACAAGTAAAGATATTATAAATTATATTTAGACATTTTAACTAACGATTTTCTCACCCTTTTAATTGACTGACAGTGATCAAAATATTACCTAAATGTTAGTACAAAGTATAAAGATCCAGGAAAATTGTTAAGGGAAGATCCCAGCTTGATATTTTGTATCCCTTTCGATGCTGTACAGTTTTTATTCTTCCAAACGTAGCATGGTTGACAATAGATTTCTTCCAGGTCAACCAGTAAACTCATATGAACGTGCATAGGTTACCCTGCGTTGTAACTGTACTATCTGATTCAATAAAATTATACAATTTTGTAAGAGCTGCACTAGACGATTATGTTTAAAAGCATTAATCTTTGTTCTTTCCTATCTGCATTAAATCTAAATATACAAAAAATAATGGTAGAATTACATTAGTACGAGAAAACTAGCGGCTAATAGTGATCCACGACTTGGCTCCCAAGGCTCTGATGACGTACTGACACGATTACGTGCATTTACTGGTTATGTTTTCAAATATCCTGTGATATCAGCACACATAATTTCGTTTTCCACTGCTGGAACGTAAATAAATATTCGACCGCAAGTCGTTTCTCGTTATGTCTCCTTTGACGTCATCAGTGTATTGCCTCAGTTTGTTTCTCCATAAATACCTCCAGGGTTTTGGTAAAGTTAGTACCGGTGTCCACTACCTGTAGTCGTGGGCTAACTTCCAACACAAAATCGGTGATAACAGGACGGAAATTAATAATGGAGGATATTATTAAGAATATGTAATAAAAATAATAATTCCATGAGGTTAGTAAATCTATGAATCCCATTGTTAGAAACTTTCTATAGAAACTAAATTATAACGGTTTCAATATTTAGTAATTTTTAACCGTTGTGAAATTAATCTTTATGAAAAGGTAAATCCAATGTTTAGCATTGGTCTTAAAGTTTTATATGTGGTGATATTTTTATAGATCTCCTATACATTTCCTTCGTGACATTTTCCGCCTGCATATTATTACATGACAGCGACATTTATGTCTGAGTTGGTTGCTGTAACGTATTTATGATGTTTGTAGACTTTATTCTGCGTATCTTTCAGGCTTGCGTATTTATACCAGACAGCAGTTGTTTTACAAAATAGTTGTTTAACTACTATAAGTAAAAGCTAAATATTCTGAACAAACTACCTAAGTGACTGGACTTAAATCAATTAAACGGGTTAGGGACTATGTGTTTTAGTATTTCTTTAAATGTACCAAATGACTTCAATGTTTTGAAATTTTCCCAAATGATTGTATCGGTTGTGATGGAGTAATGTATTTTGAGATTATGAAATAGTTTTCACGTAAATTATATGCTTCGTACTTTTATAAATATTTCTAGTGGCAAGATTTAGTTGATTCTTTACACGTTATTGAACGCATTACTTAACCCTTTCCGGGCCAGGCGGCAATATATTGCCGCCATAGATCGTGTCTGAAAAGTGCCAGGCGGCAATATATTGCCGCCTTGATATTCGTAATTTTCTTTAAAAAATACGACATCAAATGATTAAAGTTTTATGTTTTTTTTATTCCCTGGTATATTTGTAGATATTTAATATGAATATAATTTTTATTTTGGAGGTCTATGCATTTTTATTTCGTAATTGTCACGTGACATTATCAGGTGACTCGATCTATTGTTGTTAATTCTTTATGCTTTAGTGCAATCGTACCATTGTATGCTGGATTCTTCTTCATTATTTTATTTTGTGGTTGTAAATATTAGTAGTGTTACCTGCTTAGCTATTGTGTGTAGTAGTTACAATGACTGACAATTTGCGATCTCACGGGAGTGAAATTGTAAGTAGCATATTTGTAAATAGAAAAAGTGTAAATAAATTTCAAATAAAATTGTGTAAATATTTCTTGGTAAATAGTGTTTTTAACTGTATTGAAACTGCTTATGGATCCTACAATCATCTGTTTACCGGTACATCCGTAATGTGAATATTTATTTTAAGTTTCTTGCAGTTAAGAGTCAGTTGCTTTATCACTTGTTGCGAAGTACAATTATGCGTATTTATACAAAATGTGTCATAAAAAATTTATTTATGAGAGAAATAACACAAAATTTTGTATGGTTGTTCCTTTATAAATGTACAATATAATAACATAGCTTTCTACGCTAAAATTATTTTTCCTTTTTTAGTTATTTACGAAAAAAATTAAAAAATTAAATTTTTTTTATGTAATCCATTAAAACATTATTTTTTTTTTAATTTTAAATTACTTAAAACTACATCTTTATATTTTTTTGTTGATAGTATATATCTATACGAGTAATTTGGTGCAACTTTTAGGTCATTCTCTAATGTTTATGAAAAGTTATAAATTTTAATCTAAGAGACTGCAAAATCGCCAATTTTAGCCTGGCACTTTTGACTAGTCACAAGGGGATAGATATGTGAAAAAATTTTGCAACATCTCATATTTGGTCCTGGCCATGAAAGGGTTAAAGAGACGGTACAAAAGTATGAAACTTTTGCACCGGAATAATATTATAAATAGAAACGTTTATTGAATAGAGGAATTGAAATGAGGCTGTATTAAAAATCGGCGGTAATTAACAATTTTCACACATTTTTAATGTATTTTATTACAAACGTGCCGACTGATTAAAACATAACCTCGTGTATTAAGTCATTCGATAATGAAGCATTTTACTCGAGTAAAAATATACAACAAATCAAAAAGTAATTTTTCTAGAATATTAAAGAAGAAAGTATTCTAAGGTAAGTCTCTCTTTATCTGTGGTATATTAAAGTTAACTGGTTGGATCGAATGATTTCTGGACTTGAACACTAACACTGAATTAAACATAAACTCATATGAAACTGGAATTTTAATTAACAGAATAATAGCTTTGCCTATCAATCAGGTGGATATATCGATAACAAATTAACCTACTGACTATCCTTAGAGTTCTATCCTTAGAGAAGCCGTTTGCGTTAAATATTAGGAATAGTTTTACTTAGTCGTTTATTCCATACTTCTATATTTTGTTATAGAAGAAACTCCAAGTGCTCAATTATACATTACCATTCTAATATTGCTTAGTGAGTTACACAAAATGTACAAAATATTGCACTCAACCATATATTTCATTACGAAGACTTTCTCCAGAGTGTTTTAAAAAAACAAAGCGAGTCGTAGTGTCGATTGCAGTACTCATTTTGGTCTGCTTTGACGTCAGTCAATTCTTGCCTCAGTTTGTTACCGACCTCACTTATCTTTGTCACCATCATGATTTTTAGTTTCTCCATCAAGACAATGTAAATTGACAAAGCTTACTTGCGAAAAAATTTCACCGGTAACTACAATGGCCACAACGTTTTATCAAACTATAATAGGTTGTTTTTCTTTAAATAATACTTCCATCAGACATTTGAAGAAACCTTAACCCCACTTAGTTTAAAATATAACATACATGTTAACTTTTAATTATTCAGTGCAAAAGCGAAACTTAATCCTGTGCTATCTCTAGCTCAGATCCTAAGTTCAACGTCTTAGACAACTTGGCTACCGGAACTTACATATATTCACTTTACACCACTACAATATTATATATGCTAAGTACTAGTTTAATAATTTTTCTCATTGTACTTTGATTATTAATATGACTTCATGTTTCAGCATACTATATTTCTCACCCTCAATGCGTGATGATACAGTACTGTAAGTATTTGGGAAATTTCAGGTGTAAATTTAATGCCATTCTGAAACTACAGTTTTAGTCAAATCTCAAGACCGTTATTACACTCTTTTATATGGTATTATTAAGAAGTAAGCCTACTAATTAATGTCATTTGTAATTCGAGAGTTTTGTTCTGATTATTTTCAGGTGGCTTCGGTCCTGCATTGGCTTGTCGTCCCCTCTTTGACAGTATCACGTAACACTAATTCACGTGTGTTGAAAAATACACAAAGTATGAATGATGATTGAATGGAAAAGTGTGAAAGTATGCGAGCGTGTAGAACTACATTTAACTACAACAATAATTCTCCACTACACAACATATTAAGGTAACTAAATTTATCTGCTAATATTAGACTTAAGTTTACATATATTTTTTCCATGAATATACTTAGTACTAAAACTATTTGTTTAATGAAGGTATATTTCTGTGATTATATTGGTGTTGGGAACTCTATGGGTTTTCATTACACAGTAATACATGCTGTCTTTTTCTGATTGTTACATGGTGATGCGGCCAATGCGGCAGGAGGTCACCCCACTTACACTAATACACACACGACATATACACTAGGTAATGTATTGTTGTATTTAAAATATCTAAATCAATTTGGTTTAAAACTGTTGTTTCAGAATGGCACACTTATATTAATCGGTTTAGTATATGTTTACATGGTAATAGTTAATAATCTTAATATAATTAAAATTACTCATGATAGTAGTAATAATTTGGTAAATTAGATTGCAATATACATGTGAATCACTACCATAAATGAATCACACAGTCTTCCATACTTCACTTGTAAACAAATGACCTGTTTGTTTATATTATTCCCTATTAAAGTATTACATATGAAAGTATTGTAAAATCGCAGTAAGTCAATTTGCAGGTTTTTTTCTAATTCCTATTTTGGGATTTTCTTCAGTTTCAAATTAGGGCTCGAAACAAGTGTGTTAGTTTCTGTCTCACAATATTAGTGTATGTGTGTGCGCGTTTGCAAACTTGTTACAAGAAATCATAGGACCCGGAAAGTTAAATCACAATAGACAGTATTCTATATTATATATATAAATATATTTATATATATATATAAATATATATAATATTATATATATATATTATATATTATATATATATATATATATATATATAATATATTTCCATGCACACTCAGATTAATCGTATTCTTGGAACAATCTAGATAGCACACAATATACCACAGCTAAGCTGGCACTTTGTTTTTATTAAATAAAACTATCAACCATTCTACTATTATTAAATAAAGTGTAAATTTCATATAATAAAAATGTTTTCACGAAATTTGTCATTTTTTGCACAATTTCCAACTTAAGTTGCTGTCTGAATTTTAACGAGTGCAGCACTTGAGTCTGATAGTACAAAATGTTATATCTTAGTATAGGTGTATATGGTAATTATTCTAGAGCCTTAAAATATATTAGCATAGTCAACAAAGCTGAAATTTATAAATATAAAATTACCATATAATTACAAATAATATGAAAGAGCTAGTGCTAGTTAAATCGAATGTCGACTACATATTTATTCTTAAGGGACTACAAGTTCAGCCAAAACTCTTCAAACTGGTAATTCAAAATTTTATATTTTGTTTCCGTGCTCTTAAATTTCGTTATGTACGTTATAAATACTGTTTTATAGAAGCCTACTTACGTATAATACCCACTAAAAACCTCCTCTACTCTCAGTATTCTAGCCTGGAAACCCTTAAACTTCGGGCTAGGCCTAATTTTGGCTTACGCCCAGAGGGCTCGCACATATCTAGCCGTTCGGATCTTGAATCTGTCCCGGGTTCCGGTCCAGACCACTCTTTTTGGCGCGGAGTATACCCTGCGCAAAGCTGGACAAGCAGCACCAGTAGTCCTCGCCCTCCAACATCCGGTTACAGACCGTGTCCACCGAAATTATACCGAAAGTTTGAGTCACTTCAAGGCGGGGTCTTTCCCAACGCGGGCAGCGGAAGAAAGTGTGTTCCGCGTCGTCGGGAACGCCTGAGCAATAAATACAATCCGGCGAAACGGCCTTGCCCATTCGGTGTAGGTACGACCGGAAGTAGCCAAGACCACTCAAAAACATTGTAATGTAGTAATCCACCTCGCCATGCGCCGTTCTACCCACGGTTGGATTTGTTTGATAGGTATGGCAGTCCAACGTCCACGGGCGTCTTGTTGCCAGCTGTTTTGCCATTGCTACGAGAGCGCTCCTCAGTCCTTGCCGATTTCGCCTTGTCGCTGATAAATTGCCTTCCTCTCCCCTGCCAAAAGCTTGATGGGGATGACTCCAGCAATAACCAGGACGGCAGGCTCAGACACTGTACGGTAGGCGGAACACACCCGGAGCGCCGCTTGACGCTGTACCCGGGCGATCAGTATCCGATAAAATTCAATATTTACTGCGTCTGCCCACACCTCAGCCCCGTAAAGGAGCACGGACTGGACTGCAGACATCAACAGTCTTCTTCTGCTGGGCTTAGGACCGCCGACGTTGGCCATGAGCCTGCTAAGATGAGTTACCATCTTAGAGGCCTTGTCCGCTGTACGGAAAATCTGCTCCCTCCAAGTCAGTTTATTGTCCACCAAGACGCCAAGGTATTTTGCAGCTCGCGTGGTCTGGACCATTACATCCCCCACTCTTAATGGGACGACGGTGTCGATTCGTTTCTTAGTCAAAATCACGATCTCTGTTTAGCTCAAAGCGAGCGACAGACGTGATTTTCCATCTAATTGTTAACGACTCGCATGACCTGGTTCAGTTTAAGCTGGGCCATTTCCACGTTGCGTGCAGCAATTAGGGCTGCGACGTCATCGGCGTACTCAATTCAAACCGTTTCCTCCGGCATCTCGGACCTAATGAGGCTGTCATAAGCGACGTTCCAGAGATCCGGGCCTAATATGGAACCTTGTGCGGCACCGGAAGTGACATCCACCGTGCGCGGTCGTCTTTCGTCTCGTAAATGAGAGTTCTGCATCGGAGGTAGTCTTCTATCAGCCTCCGCAGATATGCCGGGATGCGAAAGGTGTTATGCAACGCGTCTAGCATATCAACCCATCTCGCCGAGCAAAAGGCGTTCTTGACATTAAGCGTAACAAGAAGCACTACTCTGCGAGATAAACGGTTATAGTTTTCGGCTCTGTTCACCGCTTGCTGCACCTCTCCGATTGCGTCGATCGTTGATCGTCCCTTCCTGAAGCCGTACTGACGCGGGGACAAGTCACCGGCAGCTACAATGGCGAGAGTCAGTCGGGATCGAATCAACTTCTCGAAAAGTTTACCTGCCGTGTCCATCATACAAACAGGCCTGTAGGACGACGGTATATCGGAATCACCTTTCCCCTTGCTAATCAGTACTAGCCTGGCAATTTTCCAAGGAGAAGGAAAAATCCCATTGGTCAGACAGGCGTTATACGTATTCAGCAGGAGCCGGGGATTGATGTGGAATACTTTTTTGAAGGCCTGACTAGGAATTCCATCGGGGCCGGGAATGCTTATACACTGTAGGCAACGTTTTAAGCAATATTGTTAATATCTAACAGTGTAGCATTACTTATTATCGTATCACTTCTAAATAGAGTGCATACTTATTATAAACAAGTATGTATGTATGACTGTACGAAATAGAGAATTTTTCATCGTGCTCTGTTAATTAAATAATTATGTGCCTCGTAGAAATTATATTTCCAAACTTTAAGAAGATGCATTTAGTGACAGGTAAATTAGTAATAACAATTTCAGTCTCCTTATTGATAAATAAACTTTATTCTATATACTAATAATTATAGATCCCTCCCGAGCATCTAAATCATGATCTTGTTTGAGCCATCCATTATATGTAGGTATTGTGAAGGATCGATAAATCTTATAAAAACGTGAGCAAAATATGCGTATCTTCTTATAGCTGTTGATCTCCAACGTGAAATTATTGTCCCTTCCAAGAAATTTTTCACCAGTTTTTATTTTGTTATGTTTTATGTCAGTAATGTTTACAGTGATCCCTACTTATGGTCTGATCAAATATACGTTCCATCAGTCAGTTAAAACATTGAATTAAAATATAACTTTCCTGGAAATATACATTGTCCCTCTTCCTATAATAAAACCAGAATGGATTTGCTAACTACTATTAAAAACAATAACATGTAGTGATATTTAGAAATACAATGTTAATTAATAGATATGTCCGTAGTTATCTAGGAATCAGTAATTTATACAGAGATCTTTACCGACGATCTGATCAAATATGTAGTGTAGCTTAGTATACAGTTTTCATTATTAGATCTTAAATTTACAGTGTTTAAAGCATGGACAATGGACTAACAGAAACTTTTTATTGGTATACATCATAGAGAGAAATTTTCGCGGAGCATAATAAAGTGACAACAAAACGTAGCGCCAAGAAATTGAAGGAAACATTCTGGACACGCAGTTATGAGATTTATCGACCCTTGATAATACTTAGATATGATGTATTGCTCAAACGATATGGTTTATACGTTTGTGTGAGATCTACATTTAATATGCGTCATAGCATTTCTTTGCGACTAGAATAGCATGTCTATGCTTGCTGAGATATTGATTATTACTTTACATATCATATTCAATAAATTAAATTTTTTTCAGTATAACTTTTAATATTGTTTACAGTTTAAAAGATGGTGTCTGTACTGTTTTTATAGGAGTAGTTTAATTTTATACGACTTTAGCTTCCATTAAGAATATAATTTTAATACTTAATTGATAAATTAGTTTTAAGAAATTAATAACTGTGCATATTTTCTTGATCTTGTGCTTATTCCTATCCTATATTTAATTATATAAATTTAATAAAGTTTTCTAATGCATTATTTATTGAATGGTATTAATTGAAACTTTATCGAAAATAACTTTATTTTATATCAAGATTATTCAATGGTATGCTATGAAATGTATACCCTTTTTACCCTGTACATGCATTTTTCAAAGTAATATATACTAATTACAATACATAAAGAAGTTTTAATATGCTACTAATAAAATATGGACGGTTACGTAAAAAATCAAAAAGGTTATCAAGTATATCCTTTTAATTTTGTGGAGTAATATGACCGAAATGTTGAATTTAAATAAAATTCTTTATACAATTTATTTTAATAAATAAATAATTTTAATGAAACAGTATCAATGAAAAAATATTAACTCGAAGTAGTAAATGTTTAAGAATGTTCTTTTTTACTACCCTAGTGCAAAGATTTAGACTATCTCTCTTTCTTAGAATATATACAACTGTAACTTAAGCTTTAAGATTATTATATTTCTTAATTAACAATAATTATTCCTAGTTACCATGAAAACACAATTTTATAATCTAATATTTTCGACAAATTGTTCAGTAGAGTTTAATCCTGATTAGTTTTACTTCAAATTAATACGGACAATGTTAGCAGCGTTCATGTTAAGTCTTCTTCCGAGCTGTGACCCTGACACCACGGCTGAGCCCTTGTGCCTTTGACGGAAAATTCTGCAGATGGATAAGTCAAAACATCACATTTTACATTGAATATAACTTACATGTAGTGTTGTATGTATGGCTGTAGATGCTGTCTGAATATTGATGTTAACAATTAGGCCATGAGCTTAGATTGTAGCAACTCAAGAATTTGACTTATTGCCTGTAGGACAGCAGAAGTACTATAACTCACTTATTTTATCATATATTTAGCTATAGGTAATTACTTGTATGGGCTCCATTCTCTACACCACATACTTTTTAGTTATTATCACAACCTTTGAAACAGTACAGTTGATTAAATAGATTCATAAAATTTAAAAATATAATTAATCTCCTTTGACATCAGTATCCTATATATATACCAGCCGCATGTGTAACTGATCTCACTGACTGACACATAGGTAATAACTAATTCTAACATTACTTCCAGAAGTGCTGGAAACGTGAAATTATTTGCACGCACGTAGCACGTATCTTCAAACCTCCGGGAAAAGTCTGAAAACCTGATTTTTTTTACTTTTGAAACCTCTCAAAAAAATTCCCGAACGGACCCCCTTGTTTTGCCCTAGCAGGCTTTCCTTTGAAGCCCGATAGCGGGCGAAACCGTTGGAGCTAGCTTCGATCTGACGGAAAATTCATAATCAAGAATGAAATGATCTACAAAAAAAGGGTTCCAGTGACTTTTTGCTCTAACTTCCATCGGTTCGGCCGCAAAACGCGATTACATTAAAATATTTTGAATTTTTTGCCTAAAAATTTACCTTTCGGGCTCGATAGCGGCGGCTAAACGGTTGGTCGTAGCTCAAAACAAATTTTCAATGGGATTTAGAGAACAGCGCGATCTACAAAATATGTCTTGTAACATTTTGCCCTATCCCCAATGGTTTGGCCGCATTACGCGTTATAAAGTATCGATTTTTTAAGTTTAACGCAAGATTTTGTTTTCTGGGCTCTATTTCAGACCAAAATCTTAGTTTCTAGGGCCAGAATAAAAATTTGATTTTTTAATACAAAATAATGGGATGTACACAAAAGTTCCAGTGACATTTTACTCTATCTTCCATGGTTTAGCCGTAAAACGTGATTATGTCGAAAATTTCACTTAAAAACTTACATTTTGGGGCTCGATAGTGGCCGAACCGTTGGCCGTAGCTTAAATGTAAAACTTTTCATAAACTAGCTATTTATAAAAATCAACAAAAAAAACCTTCCAGTAGCTTTTTGTCGTTTATCTTTCCTTTAAGCCTGGTTAATGCTCTAAAAGGCATAAATTCTTTGTCGTCAATTTTAGGGGGTTTTTTAAATCTTGCAACTATAATTAGTGCGATTCGTGCTGGTTCCAGATTGACCTTGTATTACTACGTTATCCGAGTGACTAAAACCCCCCTCCACGTCGGGAGTTGGCTGAGCGTTAGTGAAGCTTCAATAGTAGATAGGGGAACAGAGTGTTTTTTTTTATGTTCACAGACACAAACACCCTCTAAAATAGGCCCACGTGTGTCATTAACCCCTTGTAACATTAAACCCCCCCCCGGGAATTTATTCATATGACCAGAAAATATCCTGACTAAATTAAACCACCCCTGATGGTCTTAACCCCCTTTAACATTAATTTCCCCCCCCCGGGAATTTCCTGGCATGACAAGATAAAACTCTGAGCAAATTAAACCCCTAAACAACTTAAAAATAATGACTCAGGGTTGGGTTTTTGTTTATAGTTTACAGTAAACAATTCACAATAGCCCACCAAGTGCATTCCTTTCTTTCACCCACAGCTCCGTACTGGCTAAACCAGACGTCGTAGCTAAAATCCGAGGCCTAGATCGAAAGATAAAATTAAATTTCCGACAAGAAAGGTCCAGTCACTTTTTCTCGTATCTCTAACGGTTAAGCCACAAAAGGCCTTTTGAAGTCCAAAACACTTTAATTAATTCTGGAAAATTCGATAAAATGGGTCAACTTTTAACTTCCCTAATCCCTAGTCTTAAGCTCGGACATAACCTTATTCCCCGAATACCGCTTATCCCCGAATTTAAGGCACTTACTTTTGGGGGCCTGGGGGCGTAGCCCCCCAGCGAGCCGAAGGCGAGTCTAATATATATACAACCGCATGTGTAACTGACTGACTGACTCACTCACTCACGTATACTAATTCTAAACCTACTTCCAGATGAGTTAGAGACTTGAAATTTGGTACACAGATAGCTTACCTTTCCACGTGTAACCACCAGGAAAATCCCGAAAAAGTGAGAATTTTTCATTTTCAACCCCTCAAAAAAATTCCCAAAAAATCGCGCATTTCTTCACCCCTGCAGGCATTTTTTGTAAGCCCCGATAGCGGGCGAACCGTTGGAGCTAGCTCGGATCTGACGGAAAATCAATGGTCAGGAATTGAAGTGAACTACCAAAAAGGTCTAATGACTTTTTGCTCTATCTTCCATGGTTTAAGCGACAAAACGCTCGAACATTTGAAATTCCAGAGATTTTTTTCGATAAAAAATAATGTTTCAAGCCCGATAGCGGCCGAACCGTTGGTGGTCGTAGCTCAAATCTGATTGACCCATCAAATTAGCAAATTTCGCGCGATCTACAGAAAAAGGTCCAGTAATCTTTTGCCCTATCTCGATTGGTTTTGGCCGAAAAAACGTCATTATGTACAATTTTGTTGTAACTTTTACGCGAAACTTTTGTTTTTTGGGGTCGATAGCGGCGAAAACCATTGGTCGGAGGTCAAAATAAAGACTAACGTTTTTATTTAGGAAATAAGAATGACCTACAAAAAAGGTCCAGTGACTTTTTTACTATATTTCCCTTAGTTTTGGACCGCAAAACGCGATTAAGTGAAAATATTGGACATTTTTCGCCTAAAATTTACATTCCGGGCTTGATAGCGGCTAAACGGTTGGTCGTAAACTCAAAAACAAATTTTAAACGTGATTTAGGAAATCACGTAATCTACAGAAAAGGTTCAGTGACTTCGGGAGTTGGCTGAGCGTTAGCTAAGCGTCAATAGTAGATAGGGGACAGAGGAATATTATATTATGTTCACAGACACAATACCCTCTAAAAAAAGGCCCCACATGTGTGTCATTAACCCCCGGTAATATTAATATTAACCCCCCCACCCCCCGGGGATTTCCTGGTATGACCTGATAACCCTCCTGTACATTCAACCCCTGATGTGTTAACCCCCCTGGTAACATTTAAAACCCCCCCAGGGAATTTCCTGCCATGGACCTCATGTCCGAAATTTTACCAGTCACCAAATCTCTTTAACCCCACCCCCCCTGGGAAGATCCTGGTTGTGACCAGATAACCCCCTGGAGACTTATATCCCCCGGTAACGTTAAACCCCCCCTGGGAATTTGTTCATATGACCAGAACAATATCCCCCCATGACGAAATTAAACCCCCTCTTGTCTTAACCTCCTTAACATTAATCACCCACCCAGGGAATTTCTCGCCTTGACTAGATAGTCTCCTTCGGTGATATTAAAACCCCCTTCCCTTCGACTTAAAATACTGCCTTGAGGTCGGTTTTTATTATGTTTATACTAAACAACCCAAATTCAAAGATAGCTGACCCGTGCAGACTTTTCTCCCGAGCTCATTTTTGGCTAAACCATAGGTCGTAGATCAGATCTGAGGGCACAATCGCAAGACAAAATTAAAATTTCAACAAGAAAAAGGTCCAGTCACTTTTTGTCGTATCTCTAACGGTTTAACCGCAAAATGCCCTCAAAGTCAAGAGTTTTTCCGAATCCGGAAAAAAATCTATGAAAAAGGTCAATTTTTAAATCCCTTGTCATTTACTTAATGTCCGGACTTAACCAGTCTCGAATTCCGCTTATCCCCGAATTTGCAAGCGTATTACTTTGGGGGCCCGTTCTGGGGGCGTAGCCCCACAGCGAGCCGAAGGCGAGTCTAATATACTATAACAGCCGCATGTGTAACTCACTCACTGAATGGATGTATACAAATTCTAACCTACTTTCTAGAACGTGGCTAGAAACTTGAAATTTGACACCGCCTT